>NC_048583.1:12607631-12842631 GCF_013265735.2 Oncorhynchus mykiss | reverse complement strand
CTTCACAACAGTATCTCAGACCTGCCTGGTGTGTTCCTTGTTCTTCATGATGCTCTCTGCGCTTTTAACGGACCTCAGAGACTATCACAGTGCAGGTGCATTTATACGGAGACTTGATTACACACAGGTGGATTGTATTTATCATCATTAGTCATTTAGGTCAACATTGGATCATTCAGAGATCCTCACTGAACTTCTGGAGAGAGTTTGCTGCACTGAAAGTAAAGGGGCTGAATAATTTTGCACGCCCAATTTTTCAGTTTTTGATTTGTTAAAAAAGTTTGAAATATCCAATAAATGTCGTTCCACTTCATGATTGTGTCCCACTTGTTGTTGATTCTTCACAAAAAAATACAGTTTTATATCTTTATGTTTGAAGCCTGAAATGTGGCAAAAGGTCGCAAAGTTCAAGGGGGCCGAATACTTTTGCAAGGCACTGTAGGTGACTAGATGATAGTACAGTACTGTAGACTACCTACTAGGTGACTAGATGATAGCACAGTAGACAACCTAGTTGGTGACTAGATGATAGCACAGTAGACTACCTACTTGGTGACTAGATGATAGCACAGTAGACTACCTACTAGGTGACTAGATGATAGCACAGTAGACTACCTACTTGGTGACTAGATGATAGCACAGTAGACTACCTACTTGGTGACTAGATGATAGCACAGTAGACTACCTACTAGGTGACTAGATGATAGCACAGTAGACTACCTACTTGGTGACTAGATGATAGCACAGTACTGTAGACTACCTACTAGGTGACTAGATGATTGTGCAGTAGACAACCTACTTGGTGACTAGATGATAGTACAGTACTGTAGACTACCTACTAGGTGACTAGATGGTAGCACAGTAGACTACCTACTAGGTGACTAGATGATTGTGCAGTAGACAACCTACTTGGTGACTAGATGATAGCACAGTAGACTACCTACTAGGTGACTAGATGATAGCACAGTAGACTACCTACTAGGTGACTAGATGATAGCACAGTAGACTACCTACTAGGTGACTAGATGATAGTGCAGTAGACTACCTACTAGGTGACTAGATGATAGTACAGTACTGTAGACTACCTACTAGGTGACTAGATGATAGCACAGTAGACTACCTACTAGGTGACTAGATGATAGTGCAGTAGACAACCTACTTGGTGACTAGATGATAGTACAGTACTGTAGACTACCTACTAGGTGACTAGATGATAGCACAGTAGACTACCTACTAGGTGACTAGATGATTGTGCAGTAGACAACCTACTTGGTGACTAGATGATAGTACAGTACTGTAGACTACCTACTAGGTGACTAGATGGTAGCACAGTAGACTACCTACTTGGTGACTAGATGATAGCACAGTAGACTACCTACTTGGTGACTAGATGATAGCACAGTAGACTACCTACTAGGTGACTAGATGATAGCACAGTAGACTACCTACTTGGTGACTAGATGATAGCACAGTAGACTACCTACTTGGTGACTAGATGATAGCACAGTAGACTACCTACTAGGTGACTAGATGATAGCACAGTAGACTACCTACTAGGTGACTAGATGATAGCACAGTAGACTATTTACTTGGTGACTAGATGATAGCACAGTAGACAACCTACTTGGTGACTAGATGATAGTACAGTACTGTAGACTACCTACTAGGTGACTAGATGGTAGCACAGTAGACTACCTACTAGGTAACTAGATGATTGTGCAGTAGACAACCTACTTGGTGACTAGATGATAGTACAGTACTGTAGACTACCTACTAGGTGACTAGATGGTAGCACAGTAGACTACCTACTAGGTGACTAGATGATAGTGCAGTAGACAACCTACTTGGTGACTAGATGATAGTACAGTACTGTAGACTACCTACTAGGTGACTAGATGATAGCACAGTAGACTACCTACTAGGTGACTAGATGATAGCACAGTAGACTATCTACTTGGTGACTAGATGATAGCACAGTAGACTACCTACTTGGTGACTAGATGATAGCACAGTAGACTACCTACTAGGTGACTAGATGTTAGCACAGTAGACAACCTACTTGGTGACTAGATGATAGCACAGTAGACAACCTACTAGGTGACTAGATGATAGCACAGTAGACTACCTACTTGGTGACTAGATGATAGTACAGTAGACTACCTACTTGGTGACTAGATGATAGCACAGTAGACAACCTACTTGGTGACTAGATGATAGCACAGTAGACTACCTACTAGGTGACTAGATGATAGCACAGTAGACTACCTACTTGGTGACTAGATGATAGCACAGTAGACTACCTACTTGGTGACTAGATGATAGTACAGTAGACTACCTACTTGGTGACTTGATGATAGCACAGTAGACTATCTACTAGGTGACTAGATGATAGCACAGTAGACAACCTACTTGGTGACTAGATGATAGCACAGTAGACTACCTACTAGGTGACTAGATGATAGCACAGTAGACTACCTACTTGGTGACTAGATGATAGCACAGTAGACTACCTACTTGGTGACTAGATGATAGCACAGTAGACTACGTACTTGGTGACTAGATGATAGTACAGTAGACTACCTACTTGGTGACTAGATGATAGTACAGTAGACTACCTACTTGGTGACTAGATGATAGTACAGTAGACTACCTACCAAGGTGGCTGCTTTGGCTGCTGGTGTAACGGCTGTGATTCAGTAAAACACAGTTGTGGGATAAGTACCTTTGTTTGAGACCTGAAGGCCTACGCTTTAGCCCAGTGGGCTAACATAGTCTTGTAGCAGGAGCCCATTTCAAAATAGTGAGCAAAGTTGCTACCCCACTCTGTTGATCTGGCAGAGTGCCTTGCAAAATAGTGATCCGCAAAACAGTAAGAGACTGAATTCTTGATCCAGGAATCACATGAAACATTTTTCTCCAGCTCTCAGAAATGTGTGTTATTTTATGTGTAAAGGTTGCACCACTTACAGCAGCAGCCAGAGAGCGTCTGGGGTAGCAGGTATGAAATAGAACAAAGAGAACCATGCTGAGCTTTTGTTGTAGAGCCAGCTGTAAACAGACCAAAATACTCCCCACACCACGGATACAATAGCAGATCTATTCCTCCACCATGCAGGTCACGGGATAAAGCGTACAGCAGGTCTGGAGGTCAACAGGTCTTTCCATCTGTTATGGACTGTGATTCAGTGAAATCACCAGGTGAAATAGGGGTGGTTATCCACTTAGTTGTCATTCACTGTTGATATCTGCAAATGTGATCTTACTGTGGATTTAGGCTACTTTGAGCAACCAAACTAGTGGAAATCAGTCATTTCTGATGGAAGAGTTTAGCAAGTTGATGCAAACATTCAGCTTGACCTACCTTTTTTGTGTGCTGTTCTGACTGCTGTTTGGAAGAAACACTTGTGGAGAGGTCATGTTTGCCGCCTACTAGCCAAACTCTTGCAGCGACTTTTCAGGTGAAGTTTGGAACTCCACTTTTGGACTATGATAGCTAGGTTGATGGACCAATGTTCTGACCTCCGTTGCACTTAGTGGCCTTATCATGTCATTATATCACTGCACCAGATGTACTATTGATTTTGTAAATGGTTAGCCTGGGGAATGATATTCTCATATAGAGAATTCAGGTAAAGCTCTTATCTGGTGGCTTTAGAAAGTCTCTTCAAGTGCTTCGGGGCTTGTCTGAGTGTCACCCTCTCTCTGACATTGCCAATTGTGAGTTCACAAACATTGATATTACTTACTGACCATTCAAATTTACCACTGGCTACCTTCACCAATTCTACCCTTTTTTTTATCCTGCAGTATATATATTTTTTTTACCCTCTCTCTTTTCTCCCTCAACCTCCTTTTCTCCCTCAACCTCCTTTTCTCCCTCTCTCTGCCGTTCCCTCTCTCTCTTTCTCTACCTTTCTATTTGTCTTTTTTACTCTCCCTCCTCTCTCTCCTCTCCCTCCTCTCTCTCCCCTCTCTCCTCTCCCTCCTCTCTCTCCTCTGCTCAAAGGGAAGTAGGCTTATTATGCATATAACCGAGGGAAGGAACTCAATTTGACTGACTAGAATTCATCAGAGCGAGTAATCAGCCACAGCTTTATTCTGAGACGCTGACACGTTCACCCCACACGACGCTACATTCATCTACCATACTGTTATGGCTTCACAGCCTTGTTGTTTTCAGCACGCCTGGATGTTCTCTCCTGTTTTGAAAGGTGGGAGCTTAAATTGAAAATAGAAAATGAGTCTGACATGCTATAACCTCCATTTTGATAATTAGATGGATTTATTTCATTTTCAGACAATGTAGGAATCACAGTGTACATAAGATGTAGATGTAAATAATGACACTTTGGCCTCATGGGTATATCTCAGACAACCATGATGTTTAAACACACACACACACACACACACACACACACACACTCTACACACACCCCTCTACACACACCCCTCTACACACACACAATGTCAGTCACATCTGTATTTAGGGATGTCTGAATTTCACAGGCGTTTTCATCCTGATGCCTTGGGTAATGTAGCAGGAGGTTAGTGTGAGGAAGTATGATGTGACCTAAATGCCTAAATTGTTTCAGGGCAGCAGCCTCCCAGTCCTATGAAACAGATGACAGAGTGCCCATAAAACCATTATATGACTAACGTTAATTGCTTTCTACTGCCTCCCCAAAACCACAAGGACATACAGGCTTATTTCTTATTTACTTGTGTTTCCTCTATGGACAAAGAGTTTTAAGGGGAAAGGCAGGGCTTTTGTAAATGGATTGTGTTTAAGGATTTTTATGACTTATCTTAGAAAAGGAATTACAACAAGAGCGCTGATATTACTGTTTCAGTGGTTGTTGGCTTTGATTCAGTCCCAATAAGAAATCGATTGGAAATCTTATCAACCATTTCCTGCTGTAAATCCACGACCTGAACCAAAGTTTCCATTGTGTTGAATATCTTAAAGTGTCACGCCTGCTCCCGCTCTTCCCCCCTGGCGCTCGGGGGGGAAGAGCACCATCATTACGCACACCTGCCTTCCCTCGTCACGCGCATCAGCAAATTATTGGACTCACCTGGACTCAATCACCTGTTTATTACCTCCCCTATATTTGTCAGTTCCCCAGCTCTGTTCCCCACTGCTGTATTGATGGTTGTCTGTCTTTGTACACCCGTGTGCTGACTCTGTTCCTGTCCTGATTAAATGTTGACTCCCCATACCTGCTTCTCTTCTCCAGCGTCATTCCTTACGTAACAGCGATATATTCTAATTACATAATCAGTGACTTTGTGAAGCAGCTCAACCTTTGACGGATATTTGTGATGGATTATGATGAATATACCATAAATCAAATTGAAGTGCATTTGTCACGTACACAGATTAGCAAATGCTAAAGCAGATGCAGCGAAATGCTTTTGTTCTTAGCTTCAGCAGTGTAGTAAATGTCTAACAGTACAATACACAAATAATCCCAAAACAAAAAAAGAAAGAAACGAGATTAAGAAACATCAGAACGATAACCATATTGTGCATATTGATTAAATACGGTATTCAGATGAAATTTTGATTTACAAGAGAGCATGTTACCGTACAGAACAGAACACTGAGTTCTTTCAAGTTCAACATTTCAGTCTGAAAGTACATGCCATGTTCCATTTTGTTCACTGCATTCAGTTGCCCAGAAAAACAAACATGACATAATTGAGAGGGGAAAATTTCTAAAAGATCATCTGATCCCTGTGAAAATACTACCCAACCGTCAGTCTATTTGTTCTTCTGCTTGTGTGGATCAGGCTGTCTGCCTTCATCTTCACCAGGATTACATTGTAGTTGTTCAGTTTGTTCTGTTGCCGTGTGTTTTTGTGTGTTTTTGTGTGTTTTTGTGTGTTTTTGTGTGTTTTTGTGTGTGTGTGTGTGTGTGTGTGGAGACGGACCAAGGCGCAGCGTGATTAAAGCCTCCAAACAAAAAGAAACAAACAACGAACCGTGACATCAGAGGTGCCACATGCACTAACTCAAAACAATATCCCACAAAACACAGGTGGGGAAAAAGGCTACCTAAATATGATCCCCAATTAGAGGCAATGATTACCAGCTGCCTCTAATTGGGAACCATACCAAGCACACCAACATAGAAATAAATATACTAGATCACCCCCTGGTCACGCCCTGACCTACTACACCATAGAGAACCAAGGGCTCTCTATGGTCAGGGCGTGACAGTGTTAACCGTCTCTGATTCTCTCCCCTCCTCATATGGTGATAGGACACAATGAGGAAAGAGAGAGTGATGGAGAGAGAGAAGAGAAGGGAGAGAGAGATAGAGAGCAAGAGAAGGGATAGAGAGATAGAGAGAGAAAGGGAGGAGAGCTTTCTCTGTCAACAAAGGCATCTGGAGGGGAGTGTTACAGGATCTAGGTCATCCAGCTTCCCAGCACTTATAGATTTATATACCGGCTAAGAGCTACACCCAGAACAATTTGTGATTGAGATTGTCAGTAGTCTAAGACAACAGCTATTTATACTAATGTTTCCAACAGCAACACAAAGGAGGGAAGGGGAAAACTGCATTAGTTTAGAAAACTTGTGATTATTTTGATAATTTAAATCTTCATCTGAACAACAATAGACCAGTAACATTCAATTATTACATTGTTATGGATCCCTGCATTAGAAATGGGTGTTTGGGTGTTCCATTATCCACCAACTTCAGGTACAAAGTGAAAAGTCTAACTTGTTATAATCTTAGTCTTGTCACATCCAGCTGTCAGACCATGCATGGAAAAACTCCCCCTTGTGACATTCTACCAGAGTCACCTGGTCATTACTCTAAATACCAACCGTCTCTGTGCCGACGACGAAATGCAAACAGGATGGCACAGCTGCAAGAATCCAATATTCTAGAACGCTGGTGCCCCTGCCTGCCTGCGCCACCAACTGTCAAAAATGATTTGATTTATTAAGATTCCATCGCTGAGCTTGGGAAATGGCAACCAGAAATCAATGTAACCTTTTCAGTTTTGAATAATGAAGGAGAGAGGAGAAAAAGCCACTGGTGTGGTCTTGGTAGCGACAAGCACTGTAATGAAATGATTAATGTCACAAAGAAAATCCTGCCATACAAAACTGTCATCAATGAGCATGGTTGGCCATGACTATCACGGTGTACCATTGAGTCATACATTTCCTTTGTGAGCCATTTGTGTGATTAGAATAATGAATTGTATCTGGTGAGTTTTCCCACAATTGTGTGCAGTGCATCCTCATTATGATCTAGAAAGTATTACAACCTGTCAAGCCCTTTAAGCTACACATGATCACAAGCAATTGACACATTCCTGTCAGAGTGTGCTGTAAAAGCTAAACAACTAAAGATGAATAGACTTTTCAGGATTTGTCCAACTTCCCGCTGGACAAAAAAACGGTTGAATCAATGTTGCTTCCACGTCATTTCGACAACAACAGAAATGTATGTGACGATGTTGAATCAACGTGGAAAACTGATTGGATTTGCAAAAAGTAGAATTTGCAAAAAGATGACGCTAGGCACCCCATGGACCTCCCGGTCGCGGCCGGCTGCGACAGAGCCTGGGCCTGAACCCAGGGTCTCCGCTGGCACACTGTGATGCAGTGACCTAGACCACTGCGCCACCCGGGAGGCCCCTTCGACCTGTCTTTTAACCAAAAATCCAATGACATTGTAAACATGTTTGGCTGATTTCACATTTAATTCACATTTGTTGACAAATCAACTAATTGTAAATCTAAACTAGATGTTGAAATGACGTCTGTGCCCAGTGGGTTAGCACTTATTTGTGTGCTTGTATGGCAAAAATCATAGAAATACAACTAAACTCTGTTGTTAAAACATCTATTTTTGTGAAAGGAGCTGAATGTCTGTAAAGTCAACCCAAACTCAGTGTGTTTCCTTGACCATAGCTGATCAATCTCTTCTATTCCATAACTGAACCCTGCCTTGACTCTAGTATAATGACTCCCATCCCATAACTGAACCCTGCCTTGACTCTAGTATAATGACTTCCATTCCATAACTGAACCCTGTCTTGAATCTAGTATAATGACTCCCATCCCATAACTGAACCCTGTCTTGAATCTAGTATAATGACTCCCATCCCATAACTGAACCTTGTCTTGAATCTAGTATAATGACTCTCATCCCATAACTGAACCCTGTCTTGAATCTAGTATAATGACTCCCATCCCATAACTGAACCCTGTCTTGAATCTAGTATAATGACTCTCATCCCATAACTGAACCCTGTCTTGAATCTAGCATAATGACTCCCATCCCATAACTGAACCCTGTCTTGAATCTAGCATAATGACTCCCATCCCATAACTGAACCCCGTCTTGACTCTAGTATAATGACTCCCATTCCATAACTGAACCCTGTCTTGAATCTAGTATAATGACTCCCATCCCATAACTGAACCCCGTCTTGACTCTAGTATAATGACTCCCATCCCATAACTGAACCCTGTCTTGAATCTAGTATAATGACT
The DNA here is from genome assembly GCF_013265735.2 of Oncorhynchus mykiss. NCBI lineage: Eukaryota > Metazoa > Chordata > Actinopteri > Salmoniformes > Salmonidae > Oncorhynchus > Oncorhynchus mykiss. The sequence goes on along the minus strand of NC_048583.1, from coordinate 12,834,107 downwards.
CCCATCCCATAACTGAACCCTGTCTTGAATCTAGCATAATGACTCTCATCCCATAACTGAACCCTGTCTTGAATCTAGCATAATGACTCTCATCCCATAACTGAACCCTGTCTTGAATCTAGTATAATGACTCCCATCCCATAACTGAACCCTGTCTTGAATCTAGTATAATGACTCCCATCCCATAACTGAACCCTGTCTTGAATCTAGCATAATGACTCTCATCCCATAACTGAACCCTGTCTTGAATCTAGTATAATGACTCCCATCCCATAACTGAACCCTGTCTTGAATCTAGCATAATGACTCCCATTCCATAACTGAACCCTGTCTTGAATCTAGTATAATGACTCCCATCCCATAACTGAACCCTGTCTTGAATCTAGCATAATGACTCCCATCCCATAACTGAACCCTGTCTTGAATCTAGTATAATGACTCCCATCCTATAACTGAACCCTGTCTTGAATCTAGCATAATGACTCCCATCCCATAACTGAACCCTGTCTTGAATCTAGTATAATGACTCCCATCCTATAACTGAACCCTGTCTTGAATCTAGCATAATGACTCCCATCCCATAACTGAACCCTGTCTTGAATCTAGCATAATGACTCCCATCCCATAACTGAACCCTGTCTTGAATCTAGTATAATGACTCCCATCCTATAACTGAACCCTGTCTTGAATCTAGCATAATGACTCCCATCCTATAACTGAACCCTGTCTTGAATCTAGCATAATGACTCCCATCCTATAACTGAACCCATGGCCCCTTCCTGGATAAAGGGAGGGTCTGAAATGATAAGGACGTTTAAGAACGTTGAAACTGTAGCCTAGTAATGCATTCAGCTCATCAACATAGGCCCCTATACCAAAATGCCTGGATAATACATATCCCACAGAGACTATACTGAACAAAAATATAAACGCAACATCAACAATTTCAGCGATTTTACTGAGCTACATTTCATATAAGGAAATGAGTCAATTGAAAAAAATGCATTCAGCCCTAATCTACAGATCTACAGATATGCATCTCTTGGTCACAGACCTTTAAAAAAAAGTAAGGGTGTGGATCAGAAAATGTTCATTCATTTTCTGGTGTGACAACCATTTGCCTCATGCAGTGCGACACATCTCCTTCGCATAGAGTTGATCAGGCTGTTGATTGTGGCTGGTGGAATTTAGTCCTCTTCAATGGCTATGTGAAGTTGCTGGATATTGGCGTGAACTGGAACACGCTGAAAATAGATCAAATTAAAAGAAACATTAAAGATATATCATCTATCAAAAGGGGAAAAAGGCAAATGTATACCCCAGGCTCCACCCCAGGATACGTAGGCCTCAGCTAGATTTAATGGGTCTTTCTCACACGCACACACACACTCTGTAACGCGCTGCAGGGGATCTCACAGTCGCAGGGTCACGCGGCGCTTCCTGTGTAAAATATGTTATTGTGAGTAATTGGCTGTCTAATGAATTCTATTGGCTGCCTTCTGAGGTGCGGGGTAGGAAGGGGGCGGGGGTGGGATGTGTGTCATGTGGCGTCAGGTCTCGAAGCCTCACACCCAAGGGCATCGGTTTATTGGATGTCTTATTGTTTTTTCTATTTGATTCCACGGTCAATATGGTTCTGTGAGGCCCTGGTTTACAGCACGTTTTAAATACCCTCTTGCCATCCAGCTCCCTCCAGGAGATCCTATTAATGAAATCGATCGTTTTTTCTGGAATTGGTTTGTTTTTTAATTCATCTAATTCATTTAGATTAATTTGTTACCTTCCTATCGTTGTAGGCAGATGATAAAAGCAGCGTGAATTGCATTCTTGATCTGCGTTCATCTTTGAGGATTTGCAATCCGCCTCAGTCTGGCTCCAATTAATGATGCTATTGCTGTCCCAGTGGTTTGCATATTCTCTGTTGGTGGCCATTTTGAAAAAGAAGCCCAACTTCTCTTACTCCACATTCACCATACAGTTGGAGTGACACAACAGTGACTTTGTGAACACTTTGGAAAAGTGACTTTGCTCTCATTAATTATTCCAACAACTCCATTAATGAGTTCCATGTAGAGCTGTTCTTTGTAATTGCCCCATGCTGTGTGAGGCTGTTGATAATGACTTAGGAAGGACAGGTTTGCAGTGACAGGGGGGGGCGCTGCTTTGTTCCTGCTGGTTGTGATGAGGCGGCGTGGGAGGGACAGTCAGAGAGAAAAAGAGCGACAGAGAGGGAGCGAGAGATGCCCACAGCGCCAGAGAGAGAGAGATAGAGAGACGGAGAGAGGGGGGACACACACACAGATGTTTGCTCTCTGTGAACCAGGTGAGAATAAAGATGCCAGTCTGTCAAAGCCTTCCCAGGTAATCACAACAAACAGAACTCTACCTGATTAAGTTATTTCATGGAGTGGTTTCAGTAGATTCCAATGACGTCAGTAACTTCAGTAATCTCTCATCAACGATCATTATTTGTTTTGCACATTCTTCAGATTGTTGTGTTGTAAGAAATGTAAACTCAGAAAATGATTATTAGTCTATGATGGATTAAGGCATATTTTCCTACAAGCGTTTTGTTTTGTATGCAAAGAATCCAAAATATCTTTACAAGACTCAATACAGAGCAAAGCCCAGTAGCAGTCACTTCTGTCAACATGAAGTGCATTGAGAGACTAGTCAAGGATCATATCACCTCCACCTTACCTGTCAACCTAGACACACTCAATTTGCTTACCACCCCAATAGGTCCACAGATGATGCAATCGCCATCACACTGCACACAGCACTATCCCATCTGGACAAGAGGAATACCTATGTAAGAATGCTGTTCATTGACTACAGCTCAGCATTCAACACCATAGTACCCTCCAATTAAGCTTGAGACCTTGGGTCTGGACCCCGTCCTCTGCAACTAGGTCCTGTACTTCCTGACGGGACGCCCCCAGGTGATGAAGGTAGGAAACAACATCTCCACTCCGCTGATCCTCAACACTGGGGCCTCACAAGGGTGCGTTCTCAGCCCTCTCCTGTACTACCTGTTCACCCATGACTGCGTGGCCATGCACGCCTCCAACTCAATCATCAAATCTGCAGACGACACTACAGTGGTAGACCTGATTACCAACAACGACGAGACAGCATACAGGGAGGAGGTGGGAGAGGAAACACCCCCCCTATCCACATCTACAGGACAGCAGTGGAGAAGGTGGAACGTTTTAAGTTCCTCAGTGTACACATCACAGACAAAGTGAAATGGCCCACGCACACAGACAGTGTGGTGAAGAAGGCGCAACAGCGCCTCTTCAACCTCAGGAGTCTGAAAAAATGTGTCTCGTCACCGAAAACCATCACTAACTTTTACAGGTGCACAATTGAGAGCATCCTGTCGGGTTGTATCACCGTCTGGTACGGCAACTGCACCGCCCACAACCGCAGGGCTCTCCAGAGGGTGGTGCGGTCTGCACAACGCATCACCGGGGGCAAACTACCTGCCCTCCAGCTCACCTGCAACACCCTACAACACCCAATGTCACAGGAAGGCAAAAAAGATAATCAAGGACAATAACCACCCGAGCCACTGCCTGTTCACCCCGCTTCCATCCAGATGGCGAGGCCAGTACAGGTACATCAGAGCTGGGACAGAGAGAATAAAATACAGCTTCTATCTCAAGGCCATCAGATTGTTAAACAGCCTCCACTAGCACAGAGAGACAGCTGCCTATATCATTGGCCACTTTAATAAATGGAACACTAGTCACTTTAAATAATGCCACTTTAAGAATGTTTACACATCTCACAGTACTCATCTCATATGTATATACTGGATACTGTATCCTTCACTTTATTATCTATTGCATCTTAGCCGTTCTGTCACTGCTCCTCCATATATTTTATACTTATATATTCACATCCCATTCCTTTACTAGATTGTGTGTATTAGGTTTTGCTGTGGAATTGTTAGATATTAGGTTTTGTTGTGGAATTGTTAGATATTACCTGTTAGATACTGCTGCACTGTCGGATCTAGAAGCATAAGCACTTAGCTACACTCGCAATAACATCTGCTAACCATGTGTATGTGACCAAAACATTTTGATTTGATTTGAGAGAGAAACAACTGCACCCAAGATGGATAGCACAATGCGTCTTTTTCATCGCTACAGTCCATCTATGAAAAAGCTATAACTAGCTTACACACACAGGTTGTAAATTGATTTAGGAGGCACCTCTGGTTCAAGGTTGGGGAGAGGGATCATTTACAGCTAAAAGAGATCAAGTCTCAATTTAATCAGGCACAGTAAGACATAGAGGAAGCACTCCTTCGCACTTGTGTTTCGGTGACGCTGTGCTGTGAGCACCCGGACATCTTCTGATATTCAGGTAAGAACATGTGGGGAGATACTGTAGCCTTCAAGATTCATCATTCATAGCATTCAGTGGCTTTCCTCTTCTTCGAGGTCTAATTATTTGACCTACTTAATATATTTAGCGAGTAAACCGTCTTGGAGTTCTAAGGTTCCTTCTCGTTGTAGGTTTTCCATCCTTTACTATTATGAAAAGCATGCAACTACTGTGGCGCATGGACATGTGTACGTATTCATGCCATCTACCACACACAGTCATCCTCAATTTCCTCTTGATTCATCCTCTAAATGTATTTCTATAGATTGCAACAACACATTCATTACCAGTGTTGGGGAGTAGTCAACTATATGTAGTTCAACCAAATATTTTTTATAACTAATCCAAGATAGACCGCAGCCTGTCGTTTCCAGCGGGAGCAAATTAATCATAGTGGGCAGAACAAGCGAGGAGGTGGGCAGAGCCAAGCACGAGCTAGCAAGTTCCTATTGGTGCTTTCTAGCGTGTATTTGCATATTTCCATTAGGGAACGTCTGCTCTGTGAAGTGCGCGTGTGCAATAACTCAATTTGCCCTTGCACTCCTTCTAAACAACACAATTTTTTTGAAACTTTTGCAAAGGGTAAAGTCTACAAAACTTAGTCCACTCTGTTTGTAAGAGATGTTAGTGTTGGGAACAGAAAACTGTATCAAGATTCAATGTTTCATTGGTGAGAAAATTTGCGGAATGCCAAAATCCATCTCGCTCCATTAACTCCCACTGCCGGCCAGTGGGCTTCCTCTCATCACTATATTTGGTGCTGAGTGAAAATGCCAACCAGATGCTTCAGATCAAACATCTGGATCATTGTTCTATCTTTGGTTCAAGTAGTAGTTAAACTACAATTTGCAGTGGCTTGGTGGTAGTTGAACTAAATTAAAATCTTGGTCGTGTTTTCAGGTTTTAAGGTGTTCAGGTGACTTTTTTTCCGTGTAGCTGTGTAGCTAACTACTGGAACTACACACTACATTGTTTTGCAAAAAAGGAAGAAAATATGGGTGAAAAATGCCTAAATCTCACTTGAAACATAAGTTTTGTGTTCAATAGGCTAAATTACACATACTTTTAACATCTGACTCCACAGTGATCTGTTTTTGCAATTTGCAGTCTATGACATTTCAGATTAAGATATGATAATTTTTCCCGAACTAGCAAACTACTTTTTCAAAGTAGCTTTCGTTAAGTAAACTATATTTATCTTAAGGGTAGCTTAACTTCTTCTAGTGTGAAGTAATTGGTAGTTTGATAAACCATACATTTTAGTCATTTAGTCATTCGCTCTTATCCAGAGCGACTTACAGAAGCAAGTTGGGTTCAGAGTAGCTTCCCCAACACTGTTCAGTACTGATGGACCTCATGCCTGTCCTCTTCTGATTGTCTTCATTCTCTTCATCTTCAAGCAGTGCAGCAGTAGGTGTCAAAGCCCCCCCACCAAAAACCATCAATGAACAATAACATCTTCCTTGCCAACTTGAAGGCCATTTTTCATTTTTTTCTCTGGAGGGCATTTCAGGGATGATAAGGAATCGCTAATGAGCCAGGAACTCCTGTTTGGCTAATGTTGGACACATTATGATGTTTGATGTGAATACAATTGCCTCTTGGACATGTTATGATCTTTGATGTAAGTACAATTCACAGATCTAATAAATTGTACTGCATTTACGGCACTTATAGTAGTATTAACTACAAATACAACAGAGGGCTCCAAACTCTGTAGAGCCTCCAGTGATTGTAGAGCTTGCAGTGTGTTTACATGTGTTATTTGCTGTTCCTTTGAGTCTGAAGTGTGTATACTATATACCCATAGGCTACAATAGTAAAATATTTCATTTCTACCATTCCCCATTCATTCCAACCTATAAACATATGCTCAACATACGTGGTAGAAATATGCCCACTCATGTACTCATATGAAAGGCTGGTGGTTTGGAGTACTCGTCTAGCATCTCTTGTGACAATAGCTTACGTTGATATGGGAGATTGTAGTCATTGATTAATGCTAGTTACTGGCCGTCACAACAATGTTTGGACTGACCTGATTTAGAAGGCAATTATCTCTTGCGAACCATATTGTCTGCTCTAACTACACGGTTGAATCACATTACCACTAGTGTGTCTACTTCCGAAGCACAGCCATTGAACCTAGTATGACATGAAACACATTCTATTTCCTGGAATCATCTCCCATACACTATAATAACTCAACTGTGTCACAGCTGTATAGATTTAAAGTAATTACAGCTAATTGTGTGACAGCAATTATTGCGACTGAATCTCATGCCTGTTGATTCAGTCTGCTAAACAAATGCCATTTAGCAAAGGCCTAATTAGAGCATTGTTGACACCGTGATGCGGGGAACAGAATCATTGCATGGTGCCCAATCATTCTCCATCTCAATCTTGTTCTCCATGGAGGCAGGGTTACAGCTCGGAGAGAGAAAACATATGGATGTAAATGTTTTTTTTTTTTTTTTTTACACAATGTTTCTCTCAAACACCATTTAGCCACCTGAGGTTATGGACAATGCAATAGATTCACCAGTGGAGGCTGGTGGAAGGATACATGGGGTGGAATGGGGAGCCCGTCCTCCTTATTTCTCCTTCCACTAGCCTCCACTGGAATACACCTCCATATCTTGCTATGATTTTAGGTTACCCCCCCCCCCCCCCAGACTGAGAACAAGATATATCTCAAAGTAATGGCTGGATTGCCATACAATTAGTTGTGCACAATCAAGACCCCAAGTGCAAGAAACCTATTGATTTGGTGACCACTTGACCTTTCCTCTAGCGCCACCATCAGGCCTTTTCATATCCATTTCCACTTGTACAGCTGCTTATTTTCTAGTTGGTATGTATACTTAGTTCAGAAATCTGCTGCTGATTTAATTATTTTGTTTGTTATATCATTCTATAGATGATAATGTTAATGTATTTTAATCGAAGAGGATAATTAATGTATATTTAAGTGATTTATTCATGTTAAGAGAATTTTCCATTCAAGAATTGTACCATTAAAATGACATTTAGACTGTAAAAGATGGCCTTTAGCACATTTCTTATAGAGTGGATCAGTCTTGCATCAAATATTGAATTCCACTGTATGCAGAATGTTGCATGCATGTCTGCACAGTGTTATATTTTCACAGCTCACTGTCAGTAAATATCGTACAATAAATATTGGACTACAAGACAGCACACAAGTGTGTGTGTGTGTGTGTGTGTGTGTGTGTGTGTGTGTGTGTGTGTGTGTGTGTGTGTGTGTGAATCAATGTTGAATCTCCATAAAGAGTTACCTTGAGCTATGAGCTTGAGCTTAAGTAACACTGCACTTTATTTCCAACAACTTGTAGGGAGTATAACCAACCTCTCGAACATAACCCGCAAGCTAAACCCCTCGAAAGCTTCTTTCTCAGCCCATGTCCTTGAACCATTCTGCTGGATTCCATCCGAAGAGCATATCAACTTTAATTTGTTGACATTACCCCAAAAACATTTGCTGCCTAGGGACAACTGAATTTGAAGCCAAACACTGTTCTATAATGTGAACTCTAACTTTAATTTGCAATATTCACGAGTTATTTCTTGCTGAGGGTGGATGAGTTTATCCTCCAAGTGTAATTGAGAGAAAAGGGTTCCTCTTCTTCTCAACCTCTTTCACCCCACACAGAGCTGACGATGGACTTTCTCTGGCATCACACCAGTGGCTAAATCTCTCATTGCCTTTTCAGTGCTTTTTAGAACATATTCTTCCCTAAAACGGAATACATCATAGTTTCAAAGTAAAGTGTATGCACACATTAAAGTTTCAATCTATGTCCCTCTTAGTCATTTCATGGGGACTTAAATGCTGTGTATCATCAAAATCATATCTCATATAGGTCTCATCTAGAATACATTCTATATTCCGTTTCTATGTTCTACTGTGCATTGAAAAGTTCACCTCAACGTCATAAGCAGCATGATTTGAAAATAAAAAAAAGGCATTTTAGTCAACGCACATGATTTACACTTTGTGTGTTTCTGGATTGATAAATAAACGTACAAAATAGTCTGCCTCTGTGCTCGGGCCTGGGTGGCTGGGCCGTGGAGCCAAGAGGGAACCATCTGACACACAGGATCTAATTAAGCCTCCGAGGAGTTTGATTCCCGTACCGTTGCATTTCTCGTGGTTAACCACTCATTTATGCAGAGGATAAACAAGCTCAAAAACCTGGGCTAAGCATTCCTTCTCCTTTAGGTTGTTAGAGCCTCATAGACTCATCGCCTCATAGCCAAGCTTTTTCACTAGGGGATTGAGTGATCGCTTTGGCAGATGGATATCATTTTTGGATGCATAGCATAGCTTACGTCAGAGGCCTGTGAGAGTAGAGTGATCTCAGTTCAGACTTTAGAAAATGTTTCACGGAATGGTATGGATGATAATTGCACCATATATGCAAAAACACTATGACAGCTACAGCCATACTAATTCACGTCTATAGCATCTAGACTTTCTCTACAGCAAGTGCCCCCCCCCCCCTCCCGATGGCTGTTATGACCACAATATAGCTATCGTTTTAGCTATGGTAGAATCAATAACATGGAAATACCATAGTGATATTAAATAAATGTTATTGACAACGATCGTACATCTGTGTCTAATCTCGCCGAACTACACTATAGTGAGTCTTGTTCCTGAAAGCAAAAAAAATTGCTTTCACTTTATTTGCCCCCGAAAATGAGGAATTATGCGAGGGTCACAGAATAGGCCTAATGGATACAACATTACCATGAGCACTTGGTGAACTATTGGAAAACTGCTGAACAGGATCCAGTTATTGCCATAAACTCCATTTTAAAAAGGGTGATTAACTACTACACACATAGTACATTACACCCATTAGCCTTTGTTCAGAGCTGGGTTTTGGAAGCAAAGTGCCCCAGTCCATTATCACTGTGAATCAATTAGCACTCTATCTTAGACCCAAATGGCACCCTTTTCGCCATAGTGCACATCTTTTACCAAATACCTATGGGCCCTAGTCAGAATTAGTGCACTTTGTAGGGAATAAGGTGCAATTTGGGACGCAACCTCTTTCCTAGGCCCCAATTCCATCCATACATTCCAGCACCAACCTGGAAGTGAGGTTGAGTCACCTGGTGGGCGGTGATTTCTCTTTAGGACCAATGGAATGGCATGGCTTGGTGTTTATAATTACAGTGGGAACACAGTGACCAATTGTAACATGTTAAGTTCCCTCGTGAGATTTAACATCTTTAAAAAAAAAACTGTATGTATGATTTGAACAAATGGAATGGAAAACCCGAAATGCAGTCTACAGATCTCATTCCAATATGTTGTTACCATTACCAATACCATTCCTTTTGTGTGTGTAATATTAAGAGTTTCTCTGTACAACAAGATGCTGTATTGAAGATGAATATAACAAGGAGGACGGAACGTGCAATTTCATAGAGCTTGTGAAAAGTTACTGACTTAGATCTCACACTTATGCATATACATTAAATGTTTGCTGGCTCAAATCAACTGGAAGCATATGTTGTGACGGGGTGGATTATTTTTTTCTCTTCGAGACGACAAGTGTTGCTTTCCCGTGCATTTGTCGACATGGAATTGCTTGCCATTGCGTTGATGCATGATCACAATATGATATTGAGCCTTGTATGAGTTCTATATGTTTTTAAGTATTGCATCATCAAACCACGACAGTTGCATCGTTGTTTACCTCAATGGGTTTCTTCTAGAACAAAGGGAACATTGTCGCAGGTTAAAGTGAGTGTATTCATAATGGAACATTCTTTATGTTAAATGCTAAATGTTCACATTGCTAGCGATTAATCACATTTGGAGCCCTTTCCTTGTGGTTGGAAGTGTGTAACAAGAAAAATAGCTGTGATCTCATTTTGTTTCATGTTGACAATGGCCCCATTCTCGGAGCGAAAGCAAAGATCCCTTTCATTTGAATTGCATAGTGTTTTTATTCCTCTTTCAGTGAAGGACCGTGATCTGTGTAGCATAGAGAAAGATTCATCATCAGAGCGAGCAGTAATGCACACACACACGCACACACACACACACACACACACACACACACACACACACACACACACACACACACACACACACACACACACACACATACACACTCCCCTCATATGACACACTTTGCTGCGGATCAATTGTCTCGACATATTAATAAAAGCAAGGACAAGCAAAACAGTGTGTGTTCTGTGTTTAGGTTCCCCAGTGAACGGAGCAAAGCTGATAAATATTCCTTATAACACATTTATCAAATTCCCTGTGGCGTCCGCAATAAATCAAGTGCAAATAAGTGAGTAGCTATAGCTGTAAATTGTACAGAAGAAAGCGGATGGGCCTTGTGGAATGGAATGTGTTTTGTTATTATACTACTAAATATAGATTTGTTTTATCTGTTTGTTTCATCTTTTTTTGACCAACTATTTATTATCCCTCTCCCCCAACAAGCTCATGTTGTGGACATATCGATGCATAAAACAAAACATAACTCATATTGTGTTTGTAAAATAGTTTGTGGGAACAAGCCACACATTAATATAATCAGCCTGCACACATCGATATTCGATACAGATATTCAAAATACAATTGATAAATTCGAACATGACTACATTATATTAACTCAAAATAAGCTTTTGACCTTTTCGACTTCTCTACTGAATGTATCTAATGTTGGTTCCTTATAGCTGTTCACACGTTGCTATGGAGAGCTCTAGTGAAAGAACGTCAAGGACGTTTTGTTGCCATCGAGTTATGCTGAGCTTAGGTGGAGGCTTCCATTTTAACATTATTTTTGCAGCTGTCAGTCGGGACAACCATACTCATTTCTGGGGAGTCATCATTCAACAATAATATATTGGGGAGATAAGGTATGGCAGCACCAACTTTGCTTGACACAGACCTGACAACCTGTGACCAAAAGGTCTTCACACTGGGGCAGTTCCACATCATGTGTATGTAACTTGAATGGGGTCGGTAAGAGTGTATGTAGCTGCCAATATTTGTTTGAGAACAAAGCAGAGAATTTGGAATAGGAGCAAATTTAGATTGGCAGCATTTCAGTCAAATAAAATCTGTGAATTAATTTGTAGTGTATTAGTTGATGATTACATTGCATAATCTGAGTGTTACTGAGACATTGTGTGCTCTCAAATTGTTACTTTAGCTTTGTGTTACTTTTGCTTTGTATCTATAGTGTTGAATGGGGTCGGTAAGAGGTGTAATGGCATATAGAACCTGTATCTAGAGTGTTGAATGGGGTCGGTAAGAGGTGTAATGGCATATAGAACCTGTATCTATAGTGTTGAATGGGGTCAGTAAGAGGTGTAATGGCATATAGAACCTGTATCTATAGTGTTGAATGGGGTCGGTAAGAGGTGTAATGGCATATAGAGCCTGTATCTATAGTGTTGAATGGGGTCAGTAAGAGGTGTAATGGCATATAGAACCTGGATCTATAGTGTTTAATGGGGTCAGTAAGAGGTGTAATGGCATATAGAACCTGTATCTAGAGTGTTGAATGGGGTCGGTAAGAGGTGTAATGGCATATAGAACCTGTATCTACAGTGTTGAATGGGGTCGGTAAGTGGTCTAATGGTACATGTAACCTGTATCTAGAATGAGAAGATAGGGTTTTCAGACATACAGAGGCATTCAGTACAGCATACTGTATGTAATGTGTTCAAATAATTCAATGCTACCATTAATATTACACTAACATTAGCCTCATATGGCTGCATCTCCATCTATAGGAATACTGTATAACCTGCTATTAGCATTATCCTCAAATGGCTGCATGTCTATCTATATGAATACTGTATAACCTGCTACTAGCATTATCCTCAAATGGCTGCATGTCTATCTATATGAATATTGTGTAACCTGCAGCTAGCATTATCCTCAAATGGCTGCATGTCTATCTATATGAATACTGTATAACCTGCTACTAGCATTATCCTCAAATGGCTGCATGTCTATCTATATGAATATTGTGTAACCTGCAGCTAGCATTATCCTCAAATGGCTGCATGTCTATCTATATGAATATTGTGTAACCTGCAGCTAGCAGTCGCCTGATATGATCACGTATAAATGCAACCTGCTGCTAGCCAAAAAAGCAAAGAAATAGACACTTGAGACTCTCCCCATCCTCTACAATTAGGAGACATGTCCCAGAATAGAGCTGCCTATAAGCCTTTTCAACCTTTAATAAGCACTAACAGTGTAAAATACAGTCGTTAGGCCCTCAGGCGCTTTCCCTCAAATCTCCATTAATTATGGAAGAGGAGGATGCATACATTTGGAAGCTAACTATCACATTGAGACAACCTCACTTATGTTTTTATTCATGCATCATCTAATAGGAATTAGCAGGAATTATAGATTTAATTTGAAGCTCAACGATAAATGCTTATAGACATATTTCCTTCACAGAAGAGCTGATTCCAACTATCCTTCTACTGTTATAGATCAAGCATTGCATGCTAATAGTTGTAACAAACACCCATGTTATAGACACACGCACACACGCACGCACGCACGCACGCAAACACACCCACACACACACACACACACACACATTAATCCAGGTCCTACTTCTAAAGCATTCTAAAGCAATGCTATCTTATAGCATCGGAATAACAATCCACAACAACCAGCCACTATGTGTTTGCTTACCCCATAACTCAGCTAAGATGGCGTCTCTCTCTGAGGGCCCATATACAGGAAGTGTAAATTGGGTTATTCAAAGGCTGGATGAGAATGATCTGTCCCCAGGCCTCTGTGGCCTCAGAGCAGCAGACCGTGTGTAAACGTCTGAGTCACCTCCTCTCTCTGGAGGCTCTTAATGGAGCAACTTACACACTAAGATGGATGAGAAGGCCTTCAGCCAGCCATTCTCTATAGTCGATATACTATCACCAGACCAGAGGAGTTACTCACTCTGCCTCGCTAATACACTCTCACATTCTCAATTAAAATATAAACAGTACCTGATGATTTAAACTACAGTGCATGGCAATTTGACATACTCACACACACACACATGCACATGCACACGCACACGCACACACACACACACACACACACTAGCCTAAATTATCTATTTAAAGTCCCTTAACAATGAACTCATTGTCTTGCAATGGTTATTTTTGCCTTGAAACTTGTTGTACATGGTGCGTACGTTCACAGTTGAAGTCATAGACAGAAGACGGGACCTCTTTACCAGACAATAGCAAGGATGTTTAGAACATGGAAAATACATTAGTCTGCATTATAGAGCAGTTGTTAGATGGGAATGGGCCGGAAAGGAAAGGAGAACTATGTTATTGTGCACATCAGCATGGTGCACAACAAGAACAACGAGCAAAGACTTGAACCTGAAAGAGCGGTTCTGCTTCCTCTGACATCAGTCAACCAGAACTCCAGAGGATTAGTCTCAGTGAGACCAACTTATTTTCCTCTGAAGTTTATCATCCAAATTTCATTACCGTGAGTTTTTTTTTAGAACTGCAAAGTTTCATGGCCGTTTGTTGGAAACTGGTTCAAATTTTTATGAGTTTGTGAGTTTCTCCAAAGTCAACTCACTCGCAAGCGGACTGTACAGACAGGCATCAATATTTTGACAAGGATTAATCATCTCAGATGTGAGCTGTGTGGCAGAGACGTTTTTGAAAGTATACCGAAGCATGGCAATCTGTTTGTTAATATCCAGTAGGCCAACGTTTATTTTCTATAATCAGATTCATTACCCGGCAATCAGAACAAATGAGCGCTTGCTGGAAACTTCTAGAATAACGGAAGTTTTACGGTATACCTATTTGATGTTAGCATCTTGAGGTGACTAAGTTCAGCAGAAGTTCAGACTCAGTCATTCCAACTCCTTTACGTGTGTCAGTGGTCACTGTGCAAAGTGCTGACAGAGATGAAGAGGATGCTGGGAGAGTTTCTGCACCACAGCAGGTTTCTGCACAGGTCCAGATGGCTCATCGTCAGTGTTCTCTCTCTCTCTCGCTCTCTCTCTCTCTCTCACACACACACACACACACACACACACACACACACACACACACACACACACACTCTCTACCTGGCTGCCTTCAAATAGTGGGTGTGTTATGACTCACAGAGAGAGATAGACAGTGTTTGTGAGAGAGAGGAAGGGAGAGAGATGGAGAGACAAACTTAAAGTAAGAGAGAGTAATAGAGGAGGGGGAAGGTGAGGGAAGGAGAGAGAGAGAAGGGGAGAGCACCTCAGGCCACAGAGCCCTACAGTGAGATAAGAGTAGCCAAGAGCAGAGCAGCCTGGATGATGCAGTACATCTGGTGGGACATCACGCAACCACAATAGAGGAGGAGAGGAGAGAAAAAGAGGGGAAAGGAAGAAAGAAAAAAGGGGGAAGAGGAGGGAAGAGAAGAGCGAAGATGAACAGAGAAGACAAGTCTTAGTCTGGGTGCCAGTGTGTTAAGCTTACATTCCACTCCTTGTACTCCTTCATTGGCACATGACATGGACTACAAGGAGTGGAATATAAGCTAAACAGACTGGCAACCAGGCTAGACAGGCCTCCCTATAGGCTCCAAAAGACTGCAGGGGTCAGAGTGTCTGGTGATGAGCAAATGATGTCACCTGCCCACAGGGATACCGTGTATGTATTTCATAGGTCTGGTACCAAGTAATGTTCATAGTAATTACAGCAAATCTAGTGTACAGTTTCCAGGTTGTTGTATAGACTGGGTGTCTTATGTGTTAGAATAGCCATGGGTCGATTCTGTGAAAGGGCATTCTGTGCTTGGCCTTCATCCTGTAGAGGATTCCCATACTAAATTCCTTACTAAGTTATTTAAACCCCATCTTTGGGGAAATTATCCTAAAAACCAAGTCCAGCTTTGATGAGCAAAGGCCTAGACACAGACATTGATTGACATTTCAGTTTGTGTATTAATGGTTGGCCTAAATCAATGGACACTTTGGTTGCGTTTAGTTATTCATCAAACAAGATAATCCATTTAGGATATTAGTATTTTCTGATAGCATGAGAACATCATAATTTGGTAGTAATTTACATTTACACTTTTGCTTGATATTATTGACACACAACTAACCTCACCTTCATTGGCAGAGCGCTAAAGAGTCTTCTACGTAACAAATCGCTAAACTATTCCAAACCATGGAGTTGAAACTAGGAAGTCTTGAGTACTGTACAAATTATGCCAATACCATGTTAGTTTGCTGCTGGATTGATAGAATGGATTGATAGAATGAACAGAGGAATGGATTGATAGAATGAACAGAGGAATGGATTGATAGAATGAACAGAGGAATGGATTGATAGAATTAACAGAGGAATGGATTGATAGAATGAACAGAGGAATGGATTGATAGTATGAACAGAGGAATGGATTGATAGAATGAACAGAGGAATGGATTGATAGTATGAACAGAGGAATGGATTGGTAGAATGAACAGAGGAATGGATTGATAGTATGAACAGAGGAATGGATTGATAGAATGAACAGAGGAATGGATTGATAGAATGAACAGAGGAATGGATTGATAGAATGAACAGAGGAATGGATTGATAGAATGAACAGAGGAATAGATTGATAGAATGAACAGAGGAATGGATTGATAGTATGAACAGAGGAATAGATTGATAGTATGAACAGAGGAATGGATTGATAGTATGAACAGAGGAATGGATTGATAGTATGAACAGAGGAATGGATTGATAGAATGAACAGAGGAATGGATTGATAGAATGAACAGAGGAATGGATTGATAGAATGAACAGAGGAATGGATTGATAGAATGAACAGAGGAATGGATTGATAGAATGAACAGAGGATTGGATTGATAGTATGAACAGAGGAATGGATTGATAGAATGAACAGAGGAATGGATTGATAGAATGAACAGAGGAATGGATTGATAGAATGAACAGAGGAATGGATTGATAGAATGAACAGAGGAATGGATTGATAGAATGAACAGAGGAATGGATTGATAGAATGAACAGAGGAATAGATTGATAGTATGAACTGTCACACCAGCCTTCACTTTGGCTCCCCCTCCCGTCCAGCTCAGGCATTCGGCGTTCCCGGCCTTCTAGCTGCTGCCGAACCTACTGCTGGCAAACACCCTTTACTCATCAACCCCAGACTTGTCTTGTCATTATTACACACACCTGGTTCCAATCCCCACTCTATCACTGTATACGGACTCCCTCATTCATTTGTCTGTCCGTCGTTGTAAATGTTGCTTGTTTTCCTGAGAGGAATTGCTTCTACTTGTTCCTGAGTACTTTTTGCGCTTGGATTGATAGAATGAACAGAGGAATGGATCAATTATTCTGGACAAGATATGTTCTTCTATTTTGTGCTTTTATGCGCTGATTGTTTTTTTGTACATAATGTTTCCGCCATTGTGTCCTATGACCGAAAAGAGCTTCTGGACGTCAGAACAGAGTCTGCAGCACAAGACATACTGCTCACCATGAACCAGACACTCGGAAAAGAAAGAGACCAAATAGCTACCCGGACGATCTGCACTGACCATTTTTTTGTCTCATCACATACGCTGCTGCTACTGTTTACTATCTGTCACTTTATTCTTAGTTATATGTAGATATCTACCTCAATTACCTCGTACCCCTGCATATCAACTGGTACTGTTTACTATCTGTCACTTTATTCTTAGTTATATGTAGATATCTACCTCAATTACCTCGTACCCCTGCATATCAACTGGTACTGTTTACTATCTGTCACTTTATTCTTAGTTATATGTAGATATCTACCTCAATTACCTCGTACCCCTGCATATCAACTGGTACTGTTTACTATCTGTCACTTTATTCTTAGTTATATGTAGATATCTACCTCAATTACCTCATACCCCTGCATATCAACTGGTACTGTTTACTATCTGTTACTTTATTCTTAGTTATATGTAGATATCTACTTCAATCACCTCATACCCCTACATATCAACTGGTACTGTTGACTATCTGTCACTTTATTCTTAGTTATATGTAGATATCTACCTCAATTACCTCGTACCCCTGCATATAGACTGCTACTGTTTACTATCTGTCACTTTATTCTTAGTTATATGTAGATATCTACCTCAATTACCTCGTACCCCTGCATATCAACTGGTACTGTTTACTATCTGTTACATTATTCTTAGTTATCTGTTACTTTATTCTTAGTTATATGTAGATATCTACCTCAATTACCTCGTACCCCTGCATATCAACTGGTACTGTTTACTATCTGTTACATTATTCTTAGTTATATGTAGATATCTACCTCAATTACCTCGTAGCCCTGCATATAGACTGGTACTGTTTACTATCTGTTACTTTATTCTTAGTTATATGTAGATATATCTACCTCAATTACCTCATACCCCTACATATCAACTGGTACTGTTTACTATCTGTTACTTTATTCTTAGTTATATGTAGATATATCTACCTCAATTACCTCATACCCCTACATATCAACTGGTACTGTTTACTATCTGTTACATTATTCTTAGTTATATGTAGATATCTACCTCAATTACCTCGTACCCCTGCATATCAACTGGTACTGTTTACTATCTGTCACTTTATTCTTAGTTATATGTAGATATCTACCTCAATTACCTCGTACCCCTGCATATCAACTGGTACTGTTGACTATCTGTCACTTTATTCTTAGTTATATGTAGATATCTACCTCAATTACCTCGTACCCCTGCATATAGACTGCTACTGTTTACTATCTGTCACTTTATTCTTAGTTATATGTAGATATCTACCTCAATTACCTCGTACCCCTGCATATCAACTGGTACTGTTTACTATCTGTCACTTTATTCTTAGTTATATGTAGATATCTACCTCAATTACCTCGTACCCCTGCATATCAACTGGTACTGTTTACTATCGGTTACTTTATTCTTAGTTATGTGTAGATATCTACCTCAATTACCTCGTACCCCTGCATATCAACTGGTACTGTTTACTATCTGTCACTTTATTCTTAGTTATATGTAGATATCTACCTCAATTACCTCGTACCCCTGCATATCAACTGGTACTGTTTACTATCTGTCACTTTATTCTTAGTTATATGTAGATATCTACCTCAATTACCTCGTACCCCTGCATATCAACTGGTACTGTTTACTATCTGTTACTTTATTCTTAGTTATATGTAGATATCTACCTCAATTACCTCGTACCCCTGCATATCAACTGGTACTGTTTACTATGTTACTTTATTCTTAGTTATATGTAGATATCTACCTCAATTACCTCGTACCCCTACACATCAACTGGTACTGTTTACTATCTGTCACTTTATTCTTAGTTATATGTAGATATCTACCTCAATTACCTCGTACCCCTACATATCAACTGGTACTGGTACCCCGTGTATAGAGCAAGGTTATCACTACTCATTGTGTATTTATCATTACTTTTGTTATTACGTGTTTTACTTTTCCATTATTTCTCTATTTTATTTCTCTCTGCATTGTTGGGAAGGGCCCGTAAGTAAGCATTTCACAGTTAGTCTACACCTGTTGTTTACAAAGCATGTGAGTGCCTTCAAATATCCACTTAACTGACTGAGAGGAGGAGGGAGGGAGAGAAGGAGGCAAGCATCATTCCCAGGGGTGATG
This sequence comes from Oncorhynchus mykiss, assembly GCF_013265735.2. NCBI lineage: Eukaryota > Metazoa > Chordata > Actinopteri > Salmoniformes > Salmonidae > Oncorhynchus > Oncorhynchus mykiss. The sequence continues at coordinate 12,814,992 of NC_048583.1, read as the reverse complement.
TAGTGCCTTCACAGGCACACAAAGCACTGGTTTGAAAGGAATCAAGGAAGGCTGAGTCTTAACCAGTTGTAGCCCCATCTTGAATGTATTTCTGCTGTTCAGACGAAGAACAGAGATCAACAAAATATGTTTAGACTAAAAATGTAAGGATCCACTTCCACTGAGTTATCTCTCTTCAAAATATTTTTTTTCCATGCAATGAAATAGAGAAAGGTCAAGCAAATCTTGGTTATTTTCTTCATTAAGAGGAGCACAAGGTCTGAACACATGTTTTAATCTGGAAGTCATGTCACATCACATCATAGGAGACCTGAGGGCACATCTTGTCGCGCATGAGGATCTGTAATCTCGGGTTAAAATGTCGGTTTTCAAAATTCGAAAGATGCTAAGACCTGCGAAATCGTGATTTGTCTAAATAACAAGTGATGAAAAAACCAAGCACCGGACCTAATCCTGCTCATTATCTCACGCATCCCGTTGTATGGATTCATGACAGATCTACGCTACCGTTTATGTTTACGTGGTCTGTCCATGAGACATTAGCTGTGACTGGCTTGATACATACATTCACTACCATCAATGTATTACTTGTATTACTGTAATCCTTGTAGTAGATGCCCCTATGTGCTGATACAATGCACCCAACATGACACCAATTCACTGTGACAGTTAACAGTGGGGTGAGTTACAAGAGGTTGATATCCAATTAATAGCGTCTCCTCAAATGTAATGAGTGGTGGTAAATTCCAGGCTCAATCTCCCTAGCACAGTTTAATTAACTGTAATTACAAAGTGCTCTGACCTTTGGAGGTTCCTGTCCTTTGGTGGTTCCTGTCCACAGAGATGGAGAGAGAGATCAAGGGAGGGAGAGATGGAGAGACAGAAAGAGATACAGAGAGAGAGGGAGATGTATAAAGAGAAGGAGAGAGAGAGATGGAGAGAAAGAGATAGATACAGAGAGAGAGAGATGAGAGAGTTTGTGTAGCGGAGGTGGACCACCTGTGTTCCATCGGCTGTCATGGCGAGGTTACCCTGTGGCTGACATCGTCATGGTGATGTTACTTTGATGTTTCCTGGTCTGACGTGTAAAAACAGTTGTTGGTCCCCAGGGCTACAGATAAGCATTTAGCCCAGGCCTAGTTAACTGTTGTCTCCTGTCTTTAGTGGCTGTGCATGTTGAGATGACATGGTACCAATCCTGACCGGTTACATGAATACAGTCATTGTTGTCTGTCAGAATACACTTAAGATCACCACAACACAGTCACAACATCCTCCCCTACAAAGAACATCTTAAAATCAAAATTATAAATATTTTTGGGGAAACTCACATTTCATATTTCAGTCATTATATAAATTATAATACGACTACAACCTTTTCACATTTCATATTTTCAATGGCTCAACAGGCCTGAAGTAATGTCTACCCTTCTTTCTCTGGTAATTTTCAGGGAAATTATCGAATCAAATCAAATCACATTTTATTTGTCACATTCACATGGTTAGCAGATGTTAATGCGAGTGTAGCGAAATGCTTGTGCTTCTAGTTCGGACAATGCAGTAATAACCAATGAGTAATCTAACCTAACAATTCCACAACTACTACCTTATACACACAAGTGTAAAGAGATAAAGAATATGTACATAAAGATATATGAATGAGTGATGGTACAGAACGGCATAGGCAAGATGCAGGAGATGGTATCGAGTACAGTATATACATATGAGATGAGTAATGTAGGGTATGTAAACATATAAAAGTGGCATTGTTTAAAGTGGCTAGTGATACATGTATTACATAAAGATGGCAAGATGCAGTAGATGGTATCGAGTATAGTATATACATATGAGAAGAGTAATGTAGGGTATGTAAACATTATATTAAGTGGCATTGTTTAAAGTGGCTAGTGATTTTTTTTTTACAGCAATTTCCATCAATTTCCATTATTGAAGTGAACTGGAGTTGAGTCAGTATGTTGGCAGCAGCCACTCAATGTTAGTGGTGGCTGTTTAACAGACTGATGGCCTTGAGATAGAAGCTGTTTTTCAGTCTCTCGGTCCCTGCTTTGATGCACCTGTACTGACCTCGCCTTCTGGATGAACAGGCAGTGGCTCGGGTGGTTGTTGTCCTTGATGATCTTTATGGCCTTCCTGTGACATCGGGTGGTGTAGGTGTCCTGGAGGGCAGGTAGTTTGCCCCCGGTGATGCGTTGTGCAGACCTCACTACCCTCTGGAGAGCCTTACGGTTGTGGGCGGAGCAGTTGCCGTACCAGGCGGTGATACAGCCCGACAGGATGCTCTCGATTGCGCATCTGAAGAAGTTTGTGAGTGCTTTTGGTGACAAGCCGAATTTCTTCAGCCTCCTGAGGTGCTGCGCCTTCTTTACAACACTGTCTGTGTGGGTGGACCAATTCAGTTTGTCCGTGATGTGTATGCCGAGGAACTTAAAACTTACTACCCTCTACTCTACTGTCCCGTCGATGTGGCTAGGGGGGTGCTCCCTCTGCTGTTTCCTGAAGTCCACGATCAACTCCTTTGTTTTGTTGACGTTGAGTCTGAGGTTATTTTCCTGACACCACACTCCGAGGGCCCTCACCTCCTCCCTGTAGGCCGTCTCGTTGTTGTTGGTAATCAAGCCTACCACTGTAGTGTTGTCTGCAAACTTGATGATTGAGTTGGAGGCGTGGATGGCCATGCAGTCATGTGTGAACAGGGAGTACAGGAGAGGGCTCAGAACGCACCCTTGTGGGGCCCCAGTGTTGAGGATCAGCGGGGTGGAGATGTTGTTACCTACCATCCAAATGTTTTAGCATTCAATAATGAAAGTCTGAGGCAGCTGGGCTGATCTTATCAGTGACAGGAGCGTCCCTATGCAGCTGAGGCCTCCAGTATACCCTCTCCTCCTCCTTCTCTCTCTCGCCCTCACTCTCTTGCTCTCTCTCGCTCTCTCTCGCTCTCTCTTTCTTTCTCTCGCTCTCTCTCTTTTTCTCTCGCTCTCTCTCTCATCCTGTGTTGTTTTAGTTCTCTCTCTTTCTTTCTCTCTTTCTCTTTCTCTCTCTCACTCTCCTGAGGTAAAGTTCCTCTCTCTCTCTCGTCCCTCGCTCCACGCTGTACTAAAGCCCCTTTGACTCTGAGTGTGGGGAAAAGATGAAAGATCTCATCGGCTCTGACAAAGATGGAGTGACTCTTCTCTCTGTTGGCCCATCCGTGGTGTGCTGGTGTGCACCCTGTCACAGAATGTTATCCTCCATGTCTCAAGAACTCTCTTGACTCCTGTTTGTTCAGACTCTGAGTCTTTTTCCCCTGCTGTTAGCTTCCAGTACCAGTTGACCAACACAGTGGGGAAGAGCGGAACAACGTTTCGCTCATAGACATTGAACTAGAATGAGTTTAGCCAGTGTTAGAGTGGATAGACCTAACTTCAGTTCTCGTCCGCACTTAAAATACATCCGAAGACTTACCATGCTCTTCATTGGTTAATCTTTTTTTTTTTTTTGTGCTATCATATTTACATCCGTAGCGTCAAGCTAAAAGTGTTATTATATTTTCACCAGGACTTGTTACTGTGTCACAAAAGACTACTACAGTATTTCTTAGTTAATTACATCTCAAGGTTTGCCTAATAAGTCTCCCAATGGACCATCCATGAGGCTGTATCCACCCATACATTAAATACAGGCTGTGCCTTCAGGAGCAAGACCTCCCTTTAGAGAAGACTGCACGTGCATTCACTAGACAGGTGTTGTCTTATTCCCCCATACTGTAATCAGGTCATGACATCTTATTTTGTTGTGTGTGTGTGTGCGTGTGCGTGTGTGTGTGCGTGTGTGTGTGCGTGTGTGTGCGTGTGTGTGCGTGTGTGTGCGTGTGTGTGTGTGTGTTATGAGGGGTGTTCATTCAATTGCCAGTAAGTGATAATACAAATCAAAGCAATCACAGGTGTAATTGAATTCGTAGTGTTGCAACCCTTCTGCATCCGTAATAGGTTTCTCTCTCTGTGGTGCTAAATTAAAGTCAAAGTGCTCGACTCCTGTGAAGGAGGTGAGTGATTAGGTCTCGCCGGCACGACTGAGACAAATGACTTCAGAGCTATGAGTCTCTGTGAAATAAAGAGAATCCTCAGCAGACTGGAATGTCAAACGAGTCCTGAGAAAGAGAGGAAGGAGAGAAAGGAGGAAGGAGGGAGGGAAGTAAAGGCCCGCTCCAGGAGCCCTCAATGAGTCCTGAGGAAAGAAGGAGGGAAAGAAGGAGGGGGGAAAAGGAGGGAGAGAAGGATGGAAAGAAAGAGAGAAAGGGGAAAGCAGAGACCAGTGCTCTGTGTACTGGTCTGCTAGCCTGATGTATGTTGAGTTGAGTCTTAGCTCCAGAGCTGCAATCTCTCTGGAGCAGAGAGGGAGATGATGGCTGTGACCTCTGTGACCTCTGCATGCCTCAGTGAGAGGCTCTGTCATTACCTCTGGAACTAATCAGTAGGGGAGCCGCCGTCTACACTGATCTCCCAGGGTGCAATGCTCCATTGAGGGAGGCAGCTCTAATTAAGTTTAATAAGGAGGGCCACCCGGCCCTCACTTGGACAAGACAGTACAGGGAGCAGACAGCTTCACAACACCTAGACAAGACAGTACATGGAGCAGACAGCTTCACAACACCTAGACAAGACAGTACAGGGAGCAGACAGCATCACAACACCTGGACAAGACAGTACATGGAGCAGTCAGCTTCACAACACCTGGACAAGACAGTACAGGGAGCAGACAGCTTCACAACACCTAGACAAGACAGTACAGGTAGCAGACAGCTTCACAACACCTCTCCTCACCTAGACAAGAGCCTCACAGCTACACATCACCACTCCTCATCTAGACAAGAGCCTCACAGCTACACAACACCTCTCCTCACCTAGACAAGAGCCTCACAGCTACACAACACCTCTCCTCACCTAGACAAGAGCCTCACAGCTACACATCACCACTCCTCATCTAGACAAGAGCCTCACAGCAACACAACACCTCACCCCACCTAGACAAGAGCCTCACGGCTACACAACCTCTCCCAATACTTCCTGTTGCCCCAGGCTAAACCAGGAGGAAGAACACTTACCTGAGAGGCAGATTTAACAAACGGCACAAAGCAGACACTCACGCACAAACTCTGACACCAGCCAGTTATCTCTGTGTAACGTTAGTGACTGAAATTATTCCTCTGTATCTTTCTGTTCAGTGTGAATGGGATTTTGAATGGTCTTTCTTCCCTATATTCAGTGGCCACTCAGTTACCTCAGCCCTTGCCTGACTTCCCACATCCTAATATAGATGTCGTTTTATTCCCTGGTTCTACCGATGTCAACTATATAATACCTCTGAGGCGTCCTTCCTCAAGAAGAAGCAATTGAAATTCAATAGATTTGCCATCGCAAAAAAAGGTGGAACTTAGCATGTAATTCAAAAGATGCCCAAGGGGACTACTGTCACTGAGAGAGAGAGAGAGAGATGGTGGCAGACATTTTAGTTATTCATTTCTTTCTGCCGTATAACATGGTTTCACCCTCAAAACCACGAGATTGTTCGAGAACTCATTTGTACCTGTCAGGGATATGAAAGCAGGTAGCCCACATCAGTAAATCCAGCGTTTAATATGTTGTTTTCTGTGAGAGATTTCAGCTTAATGAGGGGTGGATATTGACTGAGTGTATAAAACATTAGGAACAGCTTATGTTCCACACCATGTTTTGCCCTCAGAACAGCCTCAATTTGTCGGGGCATGGGCTTGACAAGGTGTCTAAAGCATTCTACAGGGATGCTGGGCTATGTTGACTCCACTCCTTCCCGCAGTTGGCTGGATGTCATGTTGGCTGGATGTCCTTTATGTGGTGGACCATTCTTAATATACACGGGAAACGGTTGAGCGTGTAAAACCCAGCAGCGTTGCAGATCTTGACACACTCAAACCGGTGCGCCTGTCACCTACTACCATACCCCGTTCAAAGGCGCTTAAATATTTTGTCTTGATCCTACACCCCCTGAATGGCGCACATACACAATCCATGTCTCAAGGCTTAAAAATCCTTCTTTAACCTGTCTCCTCCCCTTCATCTATACTGATTGAAGTGGATTTAACAAGTGGCATCAATAAGGGATCAAACCTTTCACCTGGATTCACCTGGTCAGTCTGTGTCATGGAAAGCAGGTGTTCCTAATGTTTTGTACACTCAGTGTATGTACAATTTTACAAAGCTCTCTGCCTAGGATACCTTTCAGCTCCTTGGCAACCATGGAATAATATCTGGCGATGACTGATTTTTCCCACAACAACAACCAGCCACTCTATGTATGTTTGTAGTTATTGTGTCTCTCTCTCTCTCTGGGGGCCAATATACAGGAAGTGTAAATTGGGTTATTCGAAGGCTGGATGAGAATGATCTGTTCCTAACGTTTTGTACACTCAGTGGATTTAAGTCGACATGTGTTTCTATGCTAATATATTACGTTCAACGTAGAGTAACGCTTTCGTATCTGCCATACAGCCAACATAAAAACGCTTTGAGAAGTTGGCATCCTGTATTCAGCAACTGTCATTTACCCGTTATTCATTCATTCATTCCACCATCTTATATACAAAGACAAACTTGTCACAGGAATGCTAAGTTAGTACTAGGTTATTGCCAGGTTATGACTAGGTTATCGCTGGACACGCCTGCTGTAAAAGGCCAGGAGATGAACAAGGTGAGCAGTCTCCCACATGTTTTCCTCGAGTCGTCTGAGATGGCAATGTCTACAACCCATGTCTTTTACTAGCTCCTAATGTAGCCTCGCTAACAATGTGAGCTGTCTTTTTTAATGCCTCCGTCAAAAATGCTGACTGTCCGAAATTGTGAATCGAGCCTCTGGTCAGAACTGAAACAGCAGTTACAAATCTTACAGGGGTTGACACACGATATTAGCACAATACAATAAGACTAGCAGACCATATAAAGTCTCACCGTAACAGGTTTATCGAAAGATATGGCCTATTCCAGTGATACTATCATCAGCGACACCAATACCTGGTGAGGGGAGATGTGGCTACAGTATGCAAGTCATTCACATTGCTTTTACGTTTGAGTCATTTATCTTATCCAGAACGTGAATAACGTAATACAGTGCATTCATCTATAGTAGGTTGGACTACCACATATCCTCATGAGGATTTAGTGCAGTGTATCAAATCACATTAAAGTTTATTTGTCACGTGCGCCGAATACAACAGGTATTACAGTGAAATGCTTACTTACTGGCTCTAACCAACAGTGCAAAAAAGGTATTAGGTGAACAATGGGTAAGTAAAGAAATAAAAACAACAGTGAAAAATAACAGTAGCGAGGCTATATACAGTCGAGAGGCTATATACAGTCGCGAGGCTATATACAGACACCGGTTAGTCGGGCTGATTGAGGTAGTATGTACATGTAGATATGGTTAAAGTGACAATGCATATATGATGAACAGAGAGTAGCAGTAGCGTAAAAGAGGGGTTGGCGGGTGGTGGGTGGCGGGACACATTGCAGATAGCCCGGTTAGCCATGTGCGGGAGCACTGGTTGGTCGGCCCAATTGAGGTAGTATGTTCATGTAGATATGGTTAAAGTGACTATACATATATGATAAACAGAGAGTAGCAGTTGCGTTAAAGAGGGTTGGGGGGGGGGCACACAATGCAAATAGTCCGGGTAGCCATTTGATTACCTGTTCAGGAGTCTTATGTCTTGGGGGTAAAAACTGTTGAGAAGCCTTTTTGTGCTCTATGATATTACATTACTGCACTGTCGGAGGTAGAAACATAAGCGTTTCTCTGCACCTGCGATAACATCTGCAAATCTGTGCACGTGACCAATAAACGTTGGTTTTGATTTGATGATGCCGTCCAGTTATAATTGCCTATGGGTTTTAACGTACTTAAGGTGACCATTAAAGTTTAAATGAAAGTCATTCAGTCAAGTCTCTGGGCCTACACTGTTCTCTGGCTGTTTCATGGCTGAATATAAAAGTGGATCAAATCACTGTAACTAACGAAGTGGCAGAGACAGTAAATGAGGAGAGCATATAAACACATGAATGAGAAACGTCTACTCAACAAGCAGTCAGATACAGGAATACAAGGCACTGCAGCAATTTAATTTAACTCCAATTCCAATTACTTATTCAGCATTTATTCATTAATATCCTGCTCGTGATGTTCCAGTTCTGGAACCCCATTTAAAATAAGAACTTCATAGTATCTGAATATATGAATATAGGTAATATATGAACCTCATAATTCTCGAAATAGTTGAATATTAATATCCACTTCATTATCATTTTAATCAGATTTCTTCACATCGTTGCCTCAGGATTTAACGTCTGAGCATTTGACCTTGTCTTGTGCTAAACGTCTGTCCTTTAAATCAAACTCTCTAGCAACAGTTCGACTTGAAGGATTTCAACTGTGGGTCTTATATTTCATGTCAAACCATGGATGGATGAAACATTATTTCTATACCCAGGCTGTAACTCTTGCAGTCTGAGTGAATGGCATTTATTGTCTCAAATCTGCCCTCATCACCTTGAAGCAGCCCTTTGTCCATATTTGATTACATGCTGCAGCATGAAGGCGTTCAGGCTTTGAAGTTTAACAGCATTGTGTGTGTGTGTGTGAGAGAGAGAGAGAGAGAGAGAGAGAGAGAGAGAGAGAGAGAGAGAGAGAGAGAGAGAGAGAGAGAGAGAGAGAGAGAGAGAGAGAGAGAGAGAGAGAGAGAGAGAGAGAGAGAGAGAGAGAGAGAGAGAGAGAGAGAGAGAGAGAGAGAGAGAGAGAGAGAGAGAGAGAGAGAGAGAGATTGAAGCCGCGCGTCTGTCGTGGTAAAAACCAGAGGGGGGATATATATTAGATTAGATCTATTACTGACGTGAGTTATTTTCACAGGCTCTGCAGGGCCGTATAGTCTACTCTCCCTTGTCACAGTTCTTGCAGGCTGCTGCTGGATCGATCCACAGCTTACATCTCTGGTGGTCAACTTGACACTCAAATGGTCAATAGGACTCAGCATGCATGCTAACATGCTAAAAGTATAGCGACATTTAACATCATTAGTGGTATTTAACAACCGATTGGTGACCATTTGGAAAGCGTCAATCTACATGAATTACTGCTCTGCTTTCTAAAACTATTTAAACGGGAAACATTTGGAATGATAATGTGCCAGCCATGGAAATAGAATGACTATTAGAATAGTATAGAGTGGATGGGTAAAATCAATATGGCCGCTGGTCCATCACAGAACATTGACTAGTAATTATGTTTCTATATTCATCTAATCATCTAATTTCAAACACATTCATGTCATAAACCAGATGCTACAATTAAGTGAAATACATGACTGTTGTCATCCAATCCATGATCATCTTGCCGTAAACAAACATCCTTAGGTAAACACTTTACCCAGTTGTTTATGGATAAATGCACCGCTCATCCGGTGTATTGTAATGTATCATTAGCCCCAGGGAGGGCATTCAGCTCATTGTGTTGTAATTCGATTACACGTCCCATAAACAGGACATGAAAACATTTGCTTTGTTTCCCAGTGCGTGACTCATTTGTGGAGTTTGAGTCGAGGTGACATTTCTGTGATGGGGAAAAGCTAAGCCTGGCTGTTTAAGGCAGCCTTCCCTTACGATTCATCCATAGTCAACCCTGACTGACTTGCCCTTTTCAAGTTGTCTATTTCATAGACATTGACTTACATTTATTGACATGTTTGTTTGCAACTCCAAATCAAGTCCCTCAGTATCCATGGATCCATGATGGCAGTCAAATCATTGGTTAACAATGATGCTGATGCTGTGGCACCAAATGTGTAGGCAGAAGGGTCATGCTCATAAGGGTTACAGGGGCATGTGCCCCCTCAGATTTTCCATGTTTAAAAACTACAATGAAAAAAAAAATATATATATATATATATATATTATTTTTCTCTGTCGTACTACTAGTCACCTAGACATTTTATGAAGTTTGCTTTAGCTAGTCGAGAAAAGTTGCCAATCTCCCAAACTCATAACTAGCTCCCAAAAAGCCATTTCAGGCTATCAATCAAGTCCGATTAGCTGGCTTGTTTAAATATCTTAGCTGGCATGCCTGCTGGCAAGGTTGGTAGACTTTAGAAAAGTAAGCAATTACTAAATGTACTGAATAAGACTCACTTTCCTTTAAATATTGAACCTAGGTTTTAGCAGAGATGCAGAAAATAATATTTAGTTTCTTTAAAAAAAGAACCACCAGTCAGGAGGATACAGACAGCTCAAGAGGTATGCTTAGAAATGCAGAAAAATAGGCCTATTTTATTGCTCTAAATTGCAGGAAAACGCTGTTTTTGTACTTTGTGCTCCCTCAGATTTTTGGGGTACTCTCCCCTAAGTGGGGTACTCTCCCCAAAGTGGGGTACTCTCCCCTAAGTGGGGTACTCTCCCCTAAGTGGGGTACTCTCCCCTAAGTGTAGGTCCTTTTAATTGTGCATTTACAGGGAAATCAAGGACATGAACAATATGACCAGACTCATTCAGATACAATACAATGCTAAAATAGCAAAACAAAAAATGACAGACAAATCCAAAGAACAAAGTCTGTTTCTTTAACCTGAGCTGGATGTGGACTCATGCTGAACGCTCATTAATTCAGCAAGAGGGATTAGGGAGAATTCATTTAGTTATTAGAGGTTGTCTTCGTTTTTTCCCCCCTGACAAACTACTCACAATTAAACTCAATTAAAGGACTAGACACTTCGACCACACACTTTGGCTTACAGACTGATAAAGAGCATTGTGAAACTACAAAACCTCTGCATATTCCGACTTCTAATGTCATTGGTATCTAAATCAGTTCACCTTTACCAATGGCACATTTCCGATAATTATAATTATACTGATCCCCAACATCATTAGCAGCACGGCTTCCATGGGTCAATTTATGTCTGGCATTAAACAGACGTGGCCATTGTCAAATTCAGGATGGATGAATTAATATATATCTTAATGTGGCCTTATCATTCTGGGTAGAGATAGAGAGCATTTCAGATTCACATTAATTGGAAATTAAAACCAAGAGACTATAATGACCTTCTTTCACTCACTCTCTCTCCTCCACAACTGAAGGTGAGTAGAACCCAGCTAACAGAGCAACAGATACTCAAAATATGAACGTTAAGGTTCGGCTCAATAACATTTCATTATCTGGATTCATCATGTTTGACAAAAAAAAAATAAGACCGACTTCTCCCTGAAAACACCACCTCATTAGACCGACTTCTCCCTTAAAACACCACCTCATTAGACCGAATTCTCCCTTAAAACACCACCTCATTAGACCGACTTCTCCCTTAAAACACCACCTCAATAGACCGACTTCTCCCTGAAAACACCACCTGATTAGACCGACTTCTCCATTAAAGCACCACCTCATTAGACCGACTCCTCCCTTAAAACACCACCTCATTAGACCGTCTCCTCCCTTAAAACACCACCTCATTAGACCGACTTCTCCCTTAAAACACCACCTCATTAGACCGACTTCTCCCTTAAAACACCACCTCATTAGACCGACTTCTCCCTTAAAACACCACCTCATTAGACCGACTTCTCCCTTAAAACACCACCTCATTAGACCGACTTCTCCCTTAAAACACCATCTCATTAGACCGACTTCTCCCTTAAAACACCACCTCATTTGAGCGACTTATCCCTTAAAACACCATGTCATTAGACCGACTTCTCCCTTAAAACACCACCTCATTTGACCGACTCCTCCCTTAAAACACCACCTCATTAGAAGGACTTCTCCCTTAACACCACCACATTAGAGGGACTTCTCCCTTAAAACACCACCTCATTAGACTGACTTCTCCCTTAAAACACCACCTCATTAGACCGACTTCTCCCTTAAAACCCCACCTCATTAGCCCGACTTCTCCCTTAAAACACCACCTCATTAGACCGACCTCTTCCTCCTATTCCAGTCAGGTCAGATATATCTACTGACAATGAAAAAATGTTTTTTACTCTTGACTGTTGCCTTCACTGTTTTTCCTCAAGAGGATAGAGTCGAGCATGTTCCCTCCCTCCACCTTATGTCTACTGCCTCACCGGTTGCATCTGTCCCATACAGAATATGTCCAATAACAAACTAATCTAAACAGGTGTTGTTATACTAATCAGTCTGACAATAGGTCAAACAGGAAATAGCTAGAGGGTATGATAGACATCAGGGTCTGAGATACATGACCTTTTACTGACCTATAGAGACAGGGTCGCGTCCCCCTGGGCCAGATATCACTACAGTATATCAGAAGAATGACAGCAAAGCAGGTCTGAGAGAGGTGAACCCTGTCATGTTATTGTTGTCTCCTCCATCAACTCTCGATCTCTGCATTGGTTGCCCATGATAAATAATGCTATCACTCTAGAGTATAGACCATCATTCTGGCATTCTGAACATGTTGTCTTCTGAACTATACAGCCATTCCATTGTCCGACGCTGGCATACAGAGCTTGCTGAACCTCTCACACCTTGTGAAGTATTTGATGGTATTCCAATAACCCAATAACAATTTGGTGAGGTAATTTTAGCTATATTGATTAAAATAAAAAATAAACTCAAATCAAAGCTAGGAAATGTCCTTTTGATTAATTCTCCTTTACTAGGCATTCTTCTCATAGATTCTTGTTTCTAGAGGGACTCGTAACAGCAGCCCACAGTGGTGCTTTGAGGGACAGGGACAGTCATTCTGAAGTAGGGCAGACAGAGACAGGGAGCCAGCCTGTAGTGACATCCTATTGTCTCTCCATATTGGCTTTTCATTAAACGCATAATACACAAGGCACCCTGCGGGCCAGTGGGGCTGTTTCTAGTGATGAGGATGTTTACTTTTAATATCTAGGCTACTTCTCAAATGCCACCCTATTCACTATATAGTGCACTACTTTTAACGAGAGCCCTACTAGTGCACTACTTCTGACACAGCCCTACTCTCTGGCACTATGCCGCAGGGCACTATAACAATTTCCCCAACTTCACAGGCGCAATTAGCCACAATATTATTTTGCCGTAAACAATACCCTCTGTGTGTGGCAGACACCTCCATGACATAATATTGGGGACAGGGGGCTGTGAGATAACCGTGCAAAGCATCTCAATTCATTGTCCGTAAATATTCCAGAGGATGAATGCTTTTTGGAGCATGGAAACTGAGTCTTTTTTGACCATACTTTGTGTGGATGTTTAGACTAGGATATTTTTAATTGACTGGATTTTAATGGGAGACTTACTTTGCAAAGTTACAGTACAATTTATCTTCAATGGAAAAGGACACTCCAATAGACTGCAACCCCTGCCAGCCCAATAGTTAGATGCCTTACTATGTTCTATCATTTGCAAGGTAAAACAAGGATCATACTGTATATGATATGTATTTTCGTGTGGTTGTATGAAAATATCGACCACCTACGGCCCTCTTAGTCCGACATGGACTAACCAGCTATAGCTCAGTGTTAATCATCTCAGTGCCTGTGAACCATACAGCTCTTGAAACTCATAAATGATCAAACGCCATTTATCACAGTTAATTTATCACTGAATCAAATGGTAATGGCCTTTTCTCTCTCTCTCTCCGTCAGAGATACTACGTAGTGCAATCAAGCGGGTATTAAACACTTTTCACCTTGGAAGAAGGGGAGATAATAAATTGCTCCCCTTCACAATATTCCCAATATTTTTTCGCTCAGTTAAATTGCCTTTAGATGGGTTTGCTGTTGCCCGTCACATCAAATATGCTCTTGTCAATGACTTGATGGATATGCAATTCTCTACTAATTACAATGTGGAGGGGTGGTGTGTGTGTGTGCTTGTGTGTGTTTGCGTCCGTCTCATCCAGGCACTAGATGAAGGACTAAGTCATTTTCATAAAGTATATTTAGATGTGTGTGTGTGGGGGGGGGGACTACATTATATATGGATGAATGTGTGAGTGTGTGCGTGCATGCGTGCATGTCCCTCAAGATTAAGTGAGTGATTTTCACAAAGAATTTTCAGATGCGTGTGGGGGGGGACTAGATAAGATCTATATGAGACTGGGAACAGGTGAGCCCCGTTATGAGACAGATGGTTTATCTCATTAGAGAGCCTATTGAGTAGCGAAGGCCAAAATACGATGGAACAATCTCCACAGAACCTAGGGGATAAACCACCTGTGCCATTATTCATGAAGCGTCTCAGAGTAGGAGTGCTGATCCAGGATCAGGTCCTCCCAATCTTATCCAGAACTCCTACTGTGAGGCACTTTGTGGATATTGGATTGGCCCTCACCTACCATCTAAAGTAGGAGGCAAATATAATGGAAACTCCCTATACGAAGCTTCATTATAGAGGTTGAATGGAGATCTACTGCAGTATGGATCTGGCTGTCAATTAATGCCGTATTGATTACAAACTCTGGGTTTATCATTAGGCGATTAGTCCACTGTACAATACATTGACAAAGATATGGATCTATATGTCAGCATTATATTATACTTCATGACAGTAATCCAACGTCATATGCACATACAGTGTCGTCTTATAGTGATCACATCCGTGCCAGACAATTTGATCACGCCCAGTAGAGTGCCCTCTATAGGCCTGTGCACAGTATATCATCTATATGATGTTTATGTGGGTGGTAATCTCATTGCGATGGGCCATGAATTGTCCCTGGCATGTTCAACTATCCCTCAGCACAGAGATGGATGAGTTACGGCTGTTTAAACTGGCAGCTCTGACTGACTGACTGACTCCTCCACTCTGGCGATTGTTATTCAAGGAGAGAAAAGCCTCTTATGTTTTATGGCTCTCTTCTCCTCCGCGGCGCCGGCCCGCAGGTTTATGGTATTTAAAACCCACCGCACAAGGTGATATTTGTCATTGCCGAAACATAACGGTGGTGACCGGTGTGTACCGGGGGTGACATTAGATTACGGGTCTGACAATCTTTCCTTATAAAGGATGCAGAGGTTGGACTATGGGTTACAAGAGTATGTTTTATGTTTTTTTTATGTTTTAATTTAATTATATAAACAGCAGTAACTAAATGAGCTTCTGATGCTTGAGAATATAACCATCCTTGGTTCTGTAGTAGGAATGAGGCCAGGGTTGGGGTCAATGCCATTTCAGCCCGGTCAATTGGTACTTTTATTGAATTGGAATTTCAATTCATCTCTCTGAATTGACTGAACTGAAATGGAATGAACCTTGGTAGAGACACTTGACTGACCAAGCCTCTCTCACTATCCAGAGCGCGTACACATGTCACGTTACTGTGGCGACTTTTGAGCAAGAATGGAGTGGTACAAAATGTCTGGCTGCACCCAGCTTTCCAAACACTTAGATACAGTATTACGCTAATGTAAAAAATAGAATCTTCACGTTTTACTAAATAATACATAGTGTATAGACTGTCCTACTACTTGTGGTTAAAAGCAACCGGCCAGCAATAGAGTAATTGATCCTTGATGCTCATTGGGTAATTGTGACTGACTGTGCTTTATTAAATGTGATTCCAGGCCTACAGGATCTGTTACTGTAATAGGAGAATAGAATCTGGCAGAGATGAATGTGGGCTTTGTTTTGATCAATACAGTTTCTCTGCTGGATGGCCAGATTGATCACGAGGACAGAGAGAGAGAGAGAATGCTCAGACATAGGGTCCCAAATGGCACCATGTTCCCTGAGTAGTGCACCACCTTCAACCGGGGCCCATATGGGTCTAGCTAAAAGCAATGCACTACATGCAATAGGGTTCCGTTGTGGACACAGCCAGGGACAACTGAGCTGGGTCAGATCTAATTCAGTATAAGTTGTGACTGTTGAGAGTGGATTCAGTGTGATGGTTGGCTGCAGTGCTGTCTGTGTATGCTCTGGTGATTGCGGGGGAATTGTGATGCGTGTGAAAAGATCTAGCTGCCACTACTGACAGTATCACCCACAGAGAACTGTTGAACACAACGGAGAGTGAACAGACCGTTTTTCACTGAGCGTGTGTGTATGTGTGTGCTCATACGTGCACGCTTTTATGTGTTTCTATATATGTGTGTGTGTGTGTGTGTGTGTGTGTGTGTGTGTGTGTGTGTGTGTGTGTGTGTGTGTGTGTGTGTGTGTGTGTGTGTGTGTGTGTGTGTGTGTGTGTGTCAGTATTTGTGGGCTGTGCGACTTGAGTCCCACAAATTGTTTTGAGCGGAAAACTCTGTCAACGCTTCATGCTTTTTTCCAGTGTAACGTTAACAGCCACTCTCTGTAGCCACTGGCTGGTCCACTGGTCCTCAGCCACAGAAGTGAAGATTTACCGGCTTGTTGTCTCAGTCTCTGCACTTCCCTCTGCTGCAGCAACGGCCAGTGATGTGGAATCCGCTCAGACGAGATCAGAGGAGAGAAATGCCCAGATATACAACTCCCATATTTCAAAGAATCCTGCCCTGATGTAGTTATGCTGGGGAGATGTGTCCAGCATACCAAATGTGTGAGTTTAAAGGCAGAGACAGCCTCACATTTGAAACCAAACCGGCATCGTTCATCAAGTTTGAGATAGAAGTAAAAGCAAGACATATTAGCGCTTTAATGTACCAATAAAATATTACATTTATAGTTTGATTTGCATTGAAGAGGGTTGGACTCTGCCGATAACTAACTAAGAGGATTACAGTATATGAGGAGATATTTCCTACCCTCCACATTCTGGCATTCTGAAGCTGCCTTGATAAAATAGTCTTGTTTGTTTGAACTCTAGATAGCTACCAATGACTCAAAGGTAATTGCTTACTGTTTTGAAAATGGTCAACATTTCTGTGTACATCTCTGCCTCTATAGCTATTAATCACTACTCTTTGTAATTATCCAACCTCATTTGTCAATCAGCCAAGCTGCATTCTAAAGTGGCCACCAAATCAACGCTATGAATCTTGTGTCCTGTTGACATGTGGCTGTTCACAGTGACTCCTGGGTCATTAAAAGACAAGCTCCTTTCTCCTCTCTCTGCTCCACTCTGATTTAGAGTTATTTATGGCATCATGTCTGCTCATACAGCCGCTTCCTAATTACACTTTGCCATCAAGATTAATGTTGGGCCTCGGCTGGCTGCATCTGCCAACTTTACCTTTGTTTCACCCTGCTGATGGATGGGGTAGCCTGGGTTTCTTTGTCCAACACTCCCCAGCCCTCCACACCTCTCCACCTCTCAGAAACCTTGGGAGCAGAAGTGTAATTTATTGTTTTGAAGTGCAGCTGTCTTCATGTAGAATGTAGCCATGCAAGGCCCTTCCCATAGTCCTCATAATACAGTATGACCTCCTGTGGTTACCACGGCCATTGTTCTCCTTCAACATCCAGTATGTATGCCCAGGGACATCACGCCCATTCAATCAGGCCCTGTCAGTTTTATCCATAGAAGTGTCCCCTTGAAAATGTTTTGGTACATCACGCCTCTGTATACAAAAAAACGCAACCGTCCCCACATCTTCAACAGGTATTATAGTAAATAGGCTAGCACAGGCAATCTGTCACTGACAGAAAGACATGATATCACTGTAGCGTTGAATTAACACAAGCCTATCAAAACGAGGTTATTCTGGTCACAGAGATTTGTTTACTTGATCGTGGTTTTCTCGACGTCAAAGACGTTATTCCGTTAATAAATTCACTGGTCAGATCTCACACGTCCCACTTCCCTGAACAAAACAAACAGACCTGTCAATCAAAGTGGTGTGTGTATGGCTTGAGTCATCATCCCGTTACACTGTAAGCTGTCACAGATGACAAATAGCCTTGTTTATGGTTGAAGGAATTGAAGGAATAATCCTGGTTGTTTTCAGCGACGTAGTGCGTCCTGTTCTGCTGTGTCATGTGTCATATCTCTCTCTCTCTCTCTCTCTCTCTCTCTCTCTCTCTCTCTCTCTCTCTCTCTCTGTCCTATGGATGAGTTATATCAGCCATAGACAGTTCTGTTTGTGGTTCAGATACTCATCTTTGATATGGTTGATAATGTTGTAAATCTCAAAGCATATTGCAGACTGTAGACCTCAAAGCATACGCAAAGATCTATTTAAAGAGGTGGACAGATGGCTGGCGTACAAGTAAACAGTAAAGTGTGACATCACACAAACATTTGCAAATCCTTGGAACAACCCGTGGCATATTGTACTATTACACTTCTGATATGACTAGGGCCAGGAATATTTCTGTGACCAGGAAGAAACTCTGCTTATGGACCCAGTTCTAGTGGTCCTACATTTAGCTGATGCTCTTATCCAGAGCGACTAGGTGTAGTGCCTTGGTCAAGGGTACAGCGACAGATTTTTCACCCAGTCTGCACGAGGATTCGAACAACAGATCTTTCGGTCCAAAACTCTTAACCTCTAGGCTACCTATTGCGCTTGACTGTATAATGATGTGATCTCTAATGTCCAGGATTCCACAATGATGAGCAATAATCCCCAATCTGGTGTTTACCATCTTCACAGATTGTGAATAACGAGTATAATGCCAAAAACTGATAGCCTACATATATCAAAAGGACATTCTGTTCTGGACAAAGCTTTAATATTTGAAATTAATTTTAGCACAAAAACATAACTGTTACCTTGTCAAAGCTTACATGCGCAGAGAAGAAGTTATTGAAACCCAGTGAAGCAGCGCCAGCGAAGAGACAAACCTCAAACAATTTCTCCTGTGCTTCTGTTCGGGTTACAAACAACCTTTTATTGGCGGGATGTTTGTGCAACAGCACTCTTGTGGATGAGTTCTCCCCTCACCTATATTCATTTAGACGGCACGAGTGTTCATCTTCACAGCTCGGGGATTAGAAATGTAATTACAGTTCGCTGTGACATCTCTGTATCCGCCGAGTTGCTGACAAAAGTCATGAACAAACTGGTGATTTGCTGCCGAGGGGTTTTGAAGAGACGTCTGTGTTTGCGTATGAGGTAATCTCTCATGAATAGAATGTAAAGAACGTTCACCAGAATTATTGGGTCAGTTGCAGTGCTTGATGCAGGCATTTTTCGATACACTGTGGACGCTAGCTGCAAGGCCACTCAAAGGCTACGTTTCTAGCAGAAATTCTGTCTGTTCGTTCTAGGTTCGCTGATTGTAGATAATAAGGATACTTTTGACTAAAATGGTAGTATGGCAGATGATAATGATATTGAACAGATTTTAAATGGAACCAGATGCACTATGTTCCTCTTATATGGAAAATGCTAATATATTTAAGTCCACTATGCTGTACGCTAGCAATTTTTGACATAATTGTACGCCTCCACCAAACTGCACATTATACTGACTGCACTGCCATTAGCCACAATAGGAACATTTTGATTTGTTTACATGACCTGCTTTTTTTTCAACCAATCTTCATTCCTCTCTGCTGTCTTCACAGCATGGTGTGTGGGCTAAGTAGCTGGTTGTTGTTCTAATGTGTCATGGTAAGTGTTGGACAGTAATTTACCTAAAAATGTGGTGTAGGTGTATATTAAAATCAAATCGAATCCAATTTTATTTGTCACACACACGTGGTTAGCAGATGTTAATGCGAGTGTAGCGAAATGCTTGTGCTTCTAGGTCCGACAAGGCAGTAATAACCAACGGGTAATCTAACCTAACAATTTCACAACAGCTACCTTATACACACAAGTGTAAATCAAATCAAATCAAATCAAATGTATTTATATAGCCCTTTGTACATCTCAAAGTGCTGTACAGAAACCCAGCCTAAAACCCCAAATGGCAAGCAATGCAGGTGTAGAAGCACGGTGGCTAGGAAAAACTCCCTAGAAAGGCCAAAACCTAGGAAGACATCTAGAGAGGAACCAGGCTTTGTGGGGTGTCCAGTCCTCTTCTGGCTGTGCCGGGTGGAGATTATAACAGAACATGGCCAAGATGTTCAAATGTTCATAAATGACCAGCATGGTCAAATAATAATAATCACAGGCAGAACAGTTGAAACTGGAGCAGCAGCACGGCCAGGTGGACTGGAGACAGCAAGGAGTCATCATGTCAGGTAGTCCTGGGGCATGGTCCGAGAGAGAGAAAGAAAGAGAGAAAGAGAGAATTAGAGAGAGCATACTTCAATTCACACAGGACACTGGATAGAACAGGAGAAGTACTCCAGATATAACAAACTAACCCTAGCCCCCCGACACATAAACTACTGCAGCATAAATACTGGAGGCTGAGACAGGAGGGGTCAGGAGACACTGTGGGCCCATCCGATGACACCCCCGGACAGGGCCAAACAGGAAGGATATAACCCCACCCACTTTGTCAAAGCACAGCCCCCACACCACTAGAGGGATATCTTCAACCACCAACCTACCATCCTGAGACAAGGCCGAGTATAGCCCACAAAGATCTCCACCACGGCACAACCCAAGGAGGGGGCGCCAACCCAGACAGGAAGATCACATCAGTGACTCAACCCACTCAAGTGATGCACCCCTCCTAGGGACGGTATGAAAGAGCCCTAGTAAGCCAGTGACTCAGCCCTGGCTGAGGGATGAAGAATATGTACATAAAGATAGATGAATGAGTGATGGTAAGGACGGCATAGGCAAGATGCAGTAGATGGTATAGAGTACAGTATACACATATGAGATGAGTAATGTAGGGTATGTAAACATTATATTAAGTGGCATTGTTTAGTGGCTAGTGATACATTTTTTTACATGTATGGCAGCAGCCACTCAATGTTAGTGGTGGCTGTTTAACAGTCTGATGGCCTTGAGATAGAAGCTGTTTTTCAGTCTCTCGGTCCCTGCTTTGATGCACCTGTACTGACCTCACCTTCTGGATGATAGCGGGGTGAACAGGCAGTGGCTCGGGTAGTTGTTGTCCTTGATGATCTTCATAGCCTTCCTGTGACATCGGGTGGTGTAGGTGTCCTGGAGGACAGGTAGTTTGCCCCCGGTGATGCGTTGTGCAGACCTCACTACCATCTAGAGAGCCTTACGGTTGTGGGTGGAGCAGTTGCCGTACCAGGCGGTGATACAGTCCGACAGGATGCTCTCGATTGTGCATCTGAAGAAGTTTGTGAGTGCTTTTGGTGACAAGCCGAATTTCTTCAGCCTCCTGTGGTGCTGTGCCTTCTTCACAACGCTGTCTGTGTGGGTGGACCAATTCAGTTTGTCCGTGATGTATACGCCGAGGAACTTAACTTTCTACCCTCTCCACTACTGTCCCATCGATGTGGATAGGGGGGTGCTCCCTCTGCTGTTTCCTGAAGTCCACGATCATCTCCTTTGTTTTGTTGACGTTGAGTGTGAGGTTATTTTCCTGACACCACACTCCGAGGACCCTCACCTCCTCCCTGTAGGCCGTCTCGTCGTTGTTGGTAATCAAGCCTACCACTGTAGTGTCGTCTGCAAACTTGATGATTGAGTTGGAGGCGTGCATGGCCATGCAGTCGTGGGTGAACAGGGAGTACAGGAGAGGGCTGAGAACACACCCTTGTGGGGCACCAGTGTTGAGGATCAGCGGGGTGGAGATGTTGTTACCTACCCTCACCACCTGGGGGCGGCCCGTCAGGAAGTCCAGTACCCAGTTGCACAGGGCGGGGTCGAGACCCAGGGTCTCGAGCTTGATGACGAGTTTGGAGGGTACTATGGTGGTAAATGCTGAGCTATGGTGTTAAATCGATGAACAGCATTCTCACATAGGTATTCCTCTTGTCCAGATGGGTTAGGGCAGTGTGCAGTGTGGTTGTGATTGCATTGTCTGTGGACCTATTGGAGGGATAAGCACATGTTAGTTTAGTTAAATGTATTATATATACCACGGCACAACCCATGGAGTGTCATGACACTCTCTCCTTGGTGAGGATCAAAGGTGCCAGATTAGTTTGGCAAATGGCTGTCAGATAGCCAGCAATTCCCCCCTTATCTCCCACAGAAGAGGAAAGGGGGGAATTGGGCCGGTTTATGACTCTTAACGCCCAGTCATAAATAGTTTGCAGAAACTCTCCATCTGGCTCTCTGGTATGAGAAGACTGAAACATCTTTGTTCCAGACTCTTTGCTGCCAAAACTTTTACGTCAATAAAAGGGAAATATTGGAACATTATTCTTGACGTCCAAAGGTTAAGAATTGTCTGTGGGGACCTAAAGAATAATCCTGTCATATTGTTTATTATTTTATGATGTCATTAAGGATGGTATAACGAAATAACTGTAACTTAGGAAGGAAACATATTATATCTGTCAAGTTTACATCTAAATGTTGTATAAAATAAATTATTAAGTATGAGAGTATTTTTGGAAAGATAGAAATGTGATTTTAGTTTTCTAATGGGATAATGGTTTTTCATATAAGCTATGCACAGTCAGTAGCCACACACAAGTGAGCTCAGAGTTCATGTCAGCATGACAGAACTCCCCCTTTGGCCAGAATGCTTAAAAGGACTCACTAAGAATCAACATGTTAGACCAAGCAGACTGACGGTGTGAGCGGGAAGTTACGAATGGTTAAAAACTAGACCAGACAGTGTGGAGCTTGACCAAATACTTATTTTCCACCATAATTTGCAAATAAATTAATCAAAAGTCCTACAATGTGATTTTCTAGATTTTTTTTTCTCCTTTTGTCTGTCATAGTTGAAGTGTACCTATGATGAAAATTACAGGCCTCTCTCATCTTTTTAAGTGGGAGAACTTGCACAATTGGTGGCTGACTAAATACTTTTTTGCCCCACTGTACATGACAAAGTACAGAACAGTTATACACAAGACCAACATAAGCATATATTACAATATTAAACAAATAAAATGCAAAAATGTAAACACCAAGAGACAACAAAAATACTATTTATATGTGCATTCATTGGTGCACGTTTGCGTGTGCGTGCATTCCGTAAACAGACTGAAAAGGTTTACATTGTGTTTCCAATGTCCTTATGATGATCCACTAAAGTTCCACTTCATATTGGGGTGGATCTTACCAAGCAAGACAATAATACATCAACATGAACTGAATGCATTTGATTACGGTCCCTTCAGTCAAACACAGGGTTTCAAGACGTTCTCAATAGGCATGACAATGGTTGGCAATGCAAACGAGGCAAAAATAATCCACTGCAAACATCGAAACGGTCTAATAAAAGACATTGAAAGAGGCCACTTATGTACAAAGGTTAAGCTAGAGTTCACCAGTAGATCTTGAAACAGTTGGATTGTTAGACAATGCTCCTCGTGAACGTACAAATACCTATTTTGAGCTCTTTTCTCAGTCATTGTGTACATTTTTTAAATTATTATTATCAGAGATAGCCTGGAACGAACTGTTGTTGTACATGATGGCACTGCATTAGCATTGAATATTACTCTCAGCACAGACCTCTTTCACAATAGATCCAATGCCAAACATTTTCTTCACTCTGAGAACATTGTATCCTCAAGTCAACTTTATTTGAGGTTATTGTTATTCTTTCAAACATTTTACCCGTTGGATATGTGTGGGTAGAACTTGGGTTTGAAAAAAATACTGTGAGCCAAAAGCAGACGATAAAAACAAGAAAAGGTACTATTATTTCCCCTGAAACACGTTTCTAACAGTAATAACAAGAACCCTCATTTTGGGAGAAGGTTGTGCTTTCTTAAATCTAATTGTCCAGTAGTAATGATCATATTTCTAAGATGAACTGTCCACGGTGTAGTTTCTCTACACACTAAATTACAGACTATATAGCCGTAGGTGCTCATCAAAGGAGAAGAACGGTAACATTTATTACACCAGCAACACCACACTTTAATACACTCCCACAGCCAAACAATAAATGTGTCACTGTGACAAATTGACTGGAATTCATAAATAGGTGTGTCCGCCCCTTCTTCTTCTAGGAGGGAGGTTATATTGAGTAAACAATAGGAGAAGACTGAGGTGTGGTTTCTCTGTACTGTATGCTCAGGAGTTGCAATCCTGCACATTTCCACGTATGTGATTCTTATGTTGAATGACTCTCGTGTAAATTATCCGTATGTAAATCATTCTTATGTAAACGATTCGCATAATAAATGACTGTTGCATTGTTCTTGAATGTATGTGTATAATGGGTGTGCGTTTGGAATTGGTGAAAATACTATTCTCCCGTTGATATACTGTGATTTCAGGGATTTTCCAACAGTTAAGAAGGGTCAAGACCTTTTCTCTTGCGGCATGATGATAGAATATACCTTTGGTCAAAAGCTTCATCTTGCTTTCCTCTGTGAGTGCCCTGATCAGAGTCCGTTAGCCGGTTATATGGAGATGGAAGGTTGTGTTCTTTTCTCAATGAGCTCATGCACTTTTGCATATGTAATCGTGAGTGTCAGAGTGTGTGTGTGTGGTGAGCATACTTATGACGAAAACACCACCAGTCTGTCTCCATATAACATGCTGACTGACTTAGGGCAGGTCACTCACTCACAGTGTTTCAGACATGTCATTAGCCGCCCACTAAAGTGGGTCCGACCTAGAGCATGCTGGGTAAACCACACCACATCACCTCTTCCTTCTCCTCAGTGTCTGAAGGAAAAGAAGCAGCAGCGACTCAAGCAAGGGAACATGGTGGAACCCAAGCTGCTAAGGCTGCTGGGAAGGGCGAAGTAATCAAGCAAGCTGTTATGAGCTCTGTCATGTGGTATCTCCAGCCTGCAGGGCTGGTTCATTCAGAGGGGACTTAATAAGATTGGATAGAAATTATGTATCCCAAATGGTATTCCTGGTAAAAAAGTAGAGCATAGTAATATGGTGCCGTTTGGGATGCATCCAATAAGAGTGGGTGGAATAAGAGTATCAGCTAACCTCGGGAGGCAGGGGTTTGTCAGTCTGTCATCCTGGGTTGCATTCAGGGTTCAATGCTGCAGTCAGGGCATCAGGTGAAGAAGGAAGGAAGGATAGGCCCTCCACAGCCAGACAAGTGTTAACCTACGATCTATGGTATCGTACTGCCACCGTGGTTCAAGGTACTGAGGCATGTCAGGCAGGTCACCCTTGCTAAGAGTAGGGAGTATGGTGAGGTTTGAATCAGAGACACCTTTGTTGTTTGAACTGAAGGAAGGAGGAGAAAGTGTCTCCTGAAACGTTGCTTTGATCACGGTTCCAGAAACAAATTGAAGCCAAGCCACTTGGAACAGTGAAGCTCATCTTCTCTAAAAATGAAACACTTTCGAACAGAAAGACGGTTAATGAGGAGAGGCTGAGCACAGCAGCAGGCCCGAGATCTGGTGGAGATGATCAGTGCGCGTGCCTTTCCGCTTCAGTTTGAAAGTTGACATTTTCAAACTAATTAGGCTTTTCAGGGAGCATATTGAAGTAAATTGGATTCTCGTCAACATCGCTCAACATCTCGTTTTGGCGTTAACAACATCTTTCCTATCCAACTGTTCGACTGACAACGCTATCTTCCGAGACAGGGAACAGGGACAGCAATCTGGCATGGTCTCTGTTTCTAGTCTCTGCATTAAAGTAGATGGAATGACATGCTGGTTATGTTACTGTTTTTCATTACTCAACATATTGCAAACACTGACAGTAAATAGCACTTAAACCAGTCCTCACCCTGGTAAACATACAGTACACTGAAATGTCATATTAGCACGACATATATTCTCACATAAGGGGCAACTGCACCTACCGTTCTCTCCAGAGCTCAGTTACAGTATGTGTAGTACTTGACTATAGTTGACTATAGTATAGAGCTCACAGGCAAGTCATACACTGTTTTGCTCCCTCACCGCTTCCTTTGCGTAACCAATGACAACAGAACAACTCTTTACGTTTGATTTTCATTGGCTTTCTTATCAGCAAAAGCAGCATTTCGCCACGTAACGTCACTCCCCCAGCATACTGTAAAGGCAGTAAGTCAGGACTTTCCTCCCTTCTAATTTCAGATACGATAGATGTTAAACAGTAGGTTTAACAGGGAGGCAAGTGCTCTCCACTGAATGAGACTTGATGAAGTATTACTCCATGAATGTAAAGCTAATGTGCAGGTTCTCCAATAGGCCTAATGAGAGAAAGGGACTGATAAGAGAAAGAGGTTTCAGAGAGCAGACATTTGAAGTTATCATTTCAGGGGAATGATCCAGAGAAAATTAGCTTTTGTGAAATGAATAGTGTCCCAGGGAGAAATGGGGTTTAAAAGCCTGAGAATTAATCAAATTAAAGACAAGTGTGACTGTAATTTGGAAATGGTCTGCAGAGTGTGGGAGAGATAGGAAAAGTGTGTGTCTGCGTGTGGAGGGCAGGCAGCGAGGTGCAGCAGGATTACATGCGTCCCATGCTGCTGTGACTTCTACGTGCACCTCCAGCCCTCCGCAGGGAGAAGGACTCCAGCCTGATGAAGTAGAGCAGAAACACCATTCACCTCCTCTACAGGAAGATGAAACATCTGCTCAAATTACAGGGGAACACAGCAGCCAAGTACACTCATTATTAAACCATGCGCACACTCGTGTATACGTCAATCTGAGACATCGCATACAGAAACAGGACATCACATCCTTTACATTACATTTTAGTCATTTAACAGAAACCTTATCCAGAGCAACTAGGGATAAGTGCCTTGCTCAAGAGCACATCCATAGATTTTTCCCCTAGTCAACTCAGGGATTGAAACCAGCGACCTTTCAGTTACTAGCCCAACACTCTTAACCGCTAGGCTACCTGCTGTATTTTACAACACTGCCTGTAGCTAAAGTCTTTTCACTCTCCACACAGCGAGCTGAAACCTCACATCACAAATGTCCAAACAAATCACTCAAACCGAGCCTTAAAGAGATTTTATGGTGATACTTTCCCATTTTAGGCTTTGGGGGATTTTCAGAATTATCGCCATGGCAATAAATTGTAGCTAGTCCTTGGGTAGGCCCCTTGGCAAGACAAGTATTGATCGATTTGAATTTAGTGTGTATTGATAGTGTTCCATTTGGTTCTGTTATGATTCTGGTGCAGTAGAAGCTAGGGTGCTGAAGAGATATATTGCCTTGAATGTGAAAACTTAAATACTTTATTATGTTCTGTTTCAGCCAAGACTATGACTAACCTTCATTTAAAACATAAAAAATGCTTTATGCTCTCGTTTAAGTTTCACATATATTAGAAGAGGTCGGTCACTGAGCACAAATTTTTGACAATGGCCTGTGTTGGCCAAGTAGTACTTTTCAAGTAAAATATCGGAGCTTTAGGGTGTCATTAACAGGGTCTCAAGTTTAGCATGTTCAAGTCCTGCTGGCCACAAGCCTGTGTTAGACCACAGAGCTAAACGCCTAGGTAGCCTGGTGTTGACCTCTCTCAACTGGTCATGTTGTACAAGTTCAGTAACAGACCATTCGTTGTTCATGAAGGAAACGACAGGGGGTCCTAAGATAAAAGGGTTGTATTCATTTTTTGATGACTCATCCAGGAGTCTCCTTGGCCCAGTTCTGTCATGATGTCCAGTATCAAATCGAAGACATATAAATGTGCATATTTTTCTGCCTCCTGTAAAGCCAACATCAAATACATTACCACACATTTCATCTGTGGAGGCTACACACAGAGAAAATAGAAAATGAATGTGTCTATCCCCTCAGTTTTACTGAACCGTTGTTCACTAAGCTTATCTTATCACATAACCCATAGAAGGAGTTACCTTGGCTCTTGGCACAACTCAAAGGAATTTCCATTACACTATAGTAATCCAATTGAATACTAAGCATACAGTATTATTATTATAGTAGCATAGCTTGTGGTACGCAAAAACCAGACTTCATAAATGAAGTTTTCATGTTGTTATATTTCGGAGATCTTTGAACTTTTGTGCATGTGGCGTGTACCTTTAGAAAAGGATTAATTCCCCCAGTCTCCTGCCTTCGTTGTTATTATATTACTATATCAAACTGTAGAAGTAAGTATTCCAAAGCAGAGGGAGCAAAACATTAATGTTGAAAATTAATGTGTGGGTGTAGTAGGAATATATCATTTTTATTATGAATAATTTGCCTCTCTAACTCTCTCTGGTACTCTCTCTCTCTCTCTCTCTCTCTCTCTCTCTCTCTCTCGCTCTCTCTGGTACTCTCTCTCTCTCTCTCTCTCTCTCTCGCACTCTCTCTCTCGTACTCTCGCTCTCTCTCTCTCTCTCGCGCTCTCTCTCTAACTCTCTCTGGTACTCTCTCTCTCTCTCTCTCTCTCTCTCTGGTAGTCTCTCTCTCTCTCTGGTACTCTCTCTCTCTCTCATACTCTCTCTCTCTCTCTCTCTCTCTCTCTCTCTCTCTCTCTCTCTCTCGCTCTCTAACTCTCTCTGGTACTCTCTCTCTCTCTCTCTCTCTCTCTCTCTCTCTGGTACTCTCTCTCTCTCTGTCTCTCTCTCTCGCTCTCTCTGGTACTCTCTCTCTCTCTCTCTCTCTCGCACTCTCTCTCTCGTACTCTCGCTCTCTCTCTCTCTCTCGCGCTCTCTCTCTAACTCTCTCTGGTACTCTCTCTCTCTCTCTCTCTCTCTCTGGTAGTCTCTCTCTCTCTCTGGTACTCTCTCTCTCTCTCATACTCTCTCTCTCTCTCTCTCTCTCTCTCTCTCTCTCTCTCTCTCTCTCTCTCTCGCTCTCTAACTCTCTCTGGTACTCTCTCTCTCTCTCTCTCTCTCTCTCTCTCTGGTACTCTCTCTCTCTCTCTCTCGCTCTCTCTCTCTCTAACTCTCTCTGGTACTCTCTCTCTCTCTCTCTAACTCTCTCTGGTACTTTCCCTCTCTCTCTATCTCTGGTACTCTCTCTCTCTCGTACTCTCTCTCTCTCTCTCGCTCTCTAACTCTCTCTGGTAGTCTCTCTCTCTCTCTCTCTCTCTCTGGTACTCTCTCTCTCTCTCTCTCTCTCTGGTACTCTCTCTCTCTCTCGCTCTCTCTCTCTAACTCTCTCTGGTACTCTCTCTCTCTCTCTCTGGTACTCTCTCTCTCTCGCTCTCTCTCTAACTCTCTCTGGTACTCTCTCTCTCTCTCTCTCTGGTAGTCCTCTCTCTTTTAATTCAATTCAAAGGAGCTTTATTGTCATGGTAAACATTGCCAAAGCAAGTGAAATAAACAATAAACAAAAGTGAGAAGACACAAAACAAGATAAACCACAAATGAACAGTAAACATTGCAGCCAAAGATAAAGAGATAAAGTGTTATATTATCAGCTATGTACAGGGTTTTAACTATGTGCAAATAGCTGTAGTAGTGGAAGATAAATAAACAGATACATATTGGTAGTATTTACAATGTTGTTTGTGATGTACTGGCTGCCCTTTTCTCATGGCAATAGGCCACAAATCTTACTGCACGTTGCTGCATTTCCCTTAACACATATGGGAGTTTATCATCGTTTGATTCAAAAAACAAACATCTTTGTGAGTCCATACAATCTGTGGGAAATATGTATCTCTAAGGGGGTCATACATTTGGCAAGAGTTTAGGAAGTGCAGCTCAGTTTCCGCCTCATTTTGTGGGCAGTGTGTCTTGTACACACTTCCCAAACCCCCTGAAACATTACTTGTTGAGAAATATTATATTGCTGTTTTGGGATTCTATCCCAGTGGGAAAAGCTGGTTGAAATGTCCAGATCCGTTTTTTAATCTGGTTGCAGTTTACTGCTGGATCATCTAGGGTAGAATGTGTGGATACTCTTATCCTGACCTGAAGTCTGAGGTGAGGTGAACGTTTTAATTAGGTGAAAGACAAGCTGTCAGTCAAGTGTGATTGGCAGCTTAAGTGATATGTAACGCCTTCCCTTCGGCGTCGGGGCCCCCGGGGCTTGATTCATGGTGGCCATTTAGTCAAGCTCATTGCAGTAATGCACAATCCAGAGTGTGAGCCAATGATTCTGTCACTACAATAAGAATTTGGTGGGTGCTTATATTTGTCCTTTTTCACACATGTACAAGTATGTACTATACACATGTGAATTGGAAATGTGTTTTTTTGATCAGCCATTATCAACAGCGACCGTGGAGCAATTAAGGCTAAGTGCCTTACTCAAGTGCCACGGACAGATGTTTCACCTCGGGGCTTGAACTCGTTAATGGTCCAACACTCTAACTGCTAGGCCACCTCCCGCCACTATTCACACAGTGTCTTTCTGACCTTTCACGACTCAGTCCAGGACTCAAACTTTAACAGAGGAGGGTCCGGAATCAGAACCCGAAAATGGACTCAAGAGTACAGCATGTACTTCTGGCCCATTTTAGACAAGAGTACACCCAATGCATGTTTTATATTTTGGGATTTTAGATCAGTGAGTGTACACACAGCTAATAATACAGCAAATGTCCATGTGGGATGTCATACACTAAGGTATACTTTATGTATACAAAATATCCATGGTAAGCCGCTAAAGCATATTCCATTCTGTTACCCTCTCTCTCTCTCAGCTAAGTACTCAATTCATCCAAAGTCGACGGCAGCACATCAATGACTAGAGCGCGTCTTTCATGAATCATTTCACAGCTCTCTCCCATGCGTGTCTGCATTCGTCCCCCCCATCGACAACAATCAAGATGCCTAAAACCTCCCCATGGCTTAGCAATGAGTTTCTCGCATGGCAAGGCAAACACAATGTCACAGGTACAGTACACACACACACACACACACACACACACACACACACACACACACACACACACACACACACACACACACACACACACACACACATATCAGATATGCCTGGAGCCAGAGTGTTTATTCACAGGACCCAGGATATGCCGGTGGCTCTCAGTGTGTGTTCTGGAACACTGTTAGTGTTCTGTGGTATAAACCTGAAGATAGCAAAGCTTTAGTGGCATGGTAAACAATTATTCTGTCAGGCTGTAGTTGCATCTGAATCCATAGACTGATATAGGGGTATTAGATGGATGTTGTATCTATTATTCCTGTGGGTGAATGGACCATCTTCATGTCCGGTGTTGATTGATTTAGATGGAAACTTTTGTCTAAACCCAGTGTTCACACATTACTTTGAGGCCCTGGGTTTCATTTGTGTATCTGTGCTGGTTCCTCAGGGAGAGGCTTTGAGTGGGAATGGTAACTTTGGCAGGTTTGGGCCTATAGGTGTGTGTTGTGGGATCAGTGTTAGAGCTGGCAGATTCTCAGTGAGTTGAGGCTCTCTGGGACCACAGTCCTCATGGTGGGACACCAGATGGGCACAGCTGCTGCCTTACCCTACAGCTGAATCTATCCCCCAAGGTGTGTGTGTGTGTGTGTGTGTGTGTGTGTGTGTGTGTGTGTGTGTGTGTGTGTGTGTGTGTGTGTGTGTGTGTGTGTGTGTGTGTGTGTGTGTGTGTGTGTGTGTGTGTACCTGTAGGGACTGTATTAGTAATAATAAGAATTAACACCAAGGCCATAACTTATTCCCCATTTACTAAAAGGACAGGACTGGACTGATAATGAGAGGATCCATTGCCTTTCAAAATATATTCCCTCCTCTTAGACCTCTCCTCCAGCTCATTGAGAATGTGTGATTACATTAGTTAGGTAAGTATGTACATTCATCTATGTGTGTATGTGTGTATGTGTGTATGTGTGTGTGTGTGTGTGTGTGTGTGTGTGTGTGTGTGTGTGTGTGTGTGTGTGTGTGTGTGTGTGTGCGCGCGTACATACATTCCACGTGTATATCATGTAGATGAGCCAGTCAGAGTGAGTAACTCCTCTGGTCTGGTGATAGTATATCGACTATAGAGAATGGCTGGCTGAAGGCCTTCTCATCCATCTCAGTGTGTAAAGTTGCTCCATTAACGCCTCCAGAGAGAGGAGGTGACTCAGACGTTTACACACGGTCTGCTGCTCTGAGGCCACAGAGGCCTGGGGACAGATCATTCTCATCCAGCCTTTGAATAACCCAATTTACACTTCCTGTATATGTGCCCCCAGAGAGAGAGACAATCACTACAAACATACATATAGTGGCTGGTTGTTGTTGTGGGAAAAATCAGTCATCCCCAGATATTATTCTGTTGTTGCCATGGCGCTGTGAGGTATCCTAGTCAGAGAGCATTGTAACTATTGTACATACACATTAGGAACACCTGCACTTTCCATGACATTGACTGACCAGGTAAATCCAGGTGAACACTACGAACCCTTATTGATGTCACCTGTTAAATCAACTTGAATCAGTGTTGATGAAGGGAAGGAGACAGGTTTGAGACATTGACAAAATATTTAAGTGCCTTTGAACAGGGCATGGTAGTAGGTGCCAGGTGCACCGGTTTGAATGTGTCAAGAACTGAAACGCTGTTGGGTTTTTCACATTCAACAGTTTCCCATGTGTATCAAGAATGAGTCACCACTCAAAGGACATCCTGCCAACTTGACACAACTGTGGGAAGATTTGGAGTCAACATAGGCCAGCATCTCTGTGGGATGCTTTCGACACCGCTGAACCTCCGCTGAACCAACACTAAACCTCCACTAAACTTAGGCTGAACCTCTGCTGAACCTACACGGTACCTACGCTGAAACTCCACTGAAGCTCCACTGAACCTCCACTGAACTTACACTGAACCTCCACTAAACCTCCACTAAACCTACGCTGAACCTCTGCTGAACCTACACGGTACCTACGCTGAAACTCCACTGAAACTCCACTGAAGCTTCACTGAACCTACACTGAACCTACACTGAACCTCCACTGAACCTCCACTGAACCTCCACTGAACCTCCACTGAAGCTCCACTGAACC
This sequence comes from Oncorhynchus mykiss, assembly GCF_013265735.2. Classification (NCBI taxonomy): domain Eukaryota; kingdom Metazoa; phylum Chordata; class Actinopteri; order Salmoniformes; family Salmonidae; genus Oncorhynchus; species Oncorhynchus mykiss. The sequence goes on along the minus strand of NC_048583.1, from coordinate 12,782,258 downwards.
TCCACTGAACCTCCACTGAACCTCCACTGAAGCTCCACTGAACCTCCACTGCCTTTCCAGCTCAAACTGCCTCAACTTCATCTGAAGCCGACTGAGACTTTCAAGCTCAATATTTTCCATTGTTTGTTTGTTATTTATTAATGGGCTTTGAGATTCTTTGAAAAGCACTATACAAGTAAAATATTGTATTCATTATTATTGTATCTGCAACCTAAGTATGCCTAGTAGGTTAGGTCCACTGTGTCAAGACGACCACAATGGAAATACGTTTTCAGATCTTTTTGTGTCATCCTCCATTATTTGAAACGCATTGTCCACATGTGTGGTTGTACTGTGTTTTAAATGATCATCTACATCTATCTATCTATTTATCTACTGTATATGCCATCCACTGCTTTGTGTGGAATCATTACGTTGGGCTCAATTTTCACTATCCTCATGAAGTGCTGTGGTGCTAATATTGTTGTAGAAATCTTCATAAGAATGAGAGGTGGTGTTTTGGCTTTGCATCAAAGTATGTTGAAATCCCCATGGCAATCTGAGAATCTCCTGCATGACAGAACTTGTTTTCCATGTCCATAGGTCGAAGAATGATGGATGTGCTGTATTTGCGAGCAGTGACAATTTGAAAGTGAAAACGGAACAGCTCACTGATTGCCGTAGAGGAAAGAAGCTTCAATCTGCTTTCTTTTCACAGTCAGTGGTCCAACAAATGTTCCTTGTGAGTTATCATGTGTTCACTCACTGAGCATACAGTATGTGTCTCTATGCAAATAGCAAAGTCCCGTCAAAGATCTTCAAGGCACGGTGCAACATTGTTGTGGCTCCAACAGAGCACACATCTGTGTCAAAATACCTTACACCTCATTAGAATCAGACAGCGTGACGAAATCTGAAACTTTTCTCCAACAATAGCAGAAAAGACAACAACATGGGTATGATGTCCCTGGGACAACATACTGTTTCAGACAAAACTTTACTTACATTGGCGTTTTAATGGTGATCGTTTGTACCGCCATATGATCTCCACTAAAGAACCATTCGAACTGTGAAAGCATCTGGTTAATTAATATGATGCGAAGACATTGCTGCAACATTTAAATGAATTGCTCTTTGGCAACAATATTCAGCTAAGAGTAAAACACACAGCCTTTTTCTGTTTGTTGAAGCGCTTTAGCGTTGCCTTTCCTGACCTTTATCAAATCAATCTTATTTAGTCCCTGACTAGCCTGCCAGGGCTCATGATATGCAGTTACGCCATAATTAAATTAATTTATCAGGTGGAGTAATTAGCATTGGCAATTCTACAGGCACTTAAACTTAAATAAAGTGGAGGCAAAGTCAGTTGAATTAGCAGGGGTGCTTGTTAGCCAATGGGATGATCTGGCGTTCTCTCCATCGTCTCCTCAAAACCCATTGGAGGAGAAGGGTCGAGAGGCGAGAGAACGGGAGGAGTATGCAATTGAGATCTTGACTATCTATTAGCAATTATGCTGGGAAATCATTGACAGTCTTCTTCCTCCCTTCCTTTTCCTCTCTTCCTCCTCTTCCTCCCTCAAAATGAACACTCAAACTCACTATGAACAGTTTTTCACTGCAGAAGATAAATTATTTTAAGGAGTGCAGATTCCACAATACTCATAGGTCTGTGTAGCCTGGCGAAAGCAAACCCAGCACAGGACACAAACTCATTTGGGGTTGTTTATTCTGTCGAAGCTTACATTTAAAATAAGATAATATAGAAGGGAAGTCACCATCAAGTAAAGTTCAGTCTAAATCACAATCAAGTGAAATAAATCTGCATGAAAACAATCTGAGTACAATAAGTACAAAGTGAAATGTCTAAACGGTAGTGGCTCTGCTTTCTATAGAAAAACACAAGAAAATAAAGAGACCGCAATGTTCACAGTTAGAAAGGACTTTCTGACATTTCAAATATCTGGGTACAAGATGTCTATAAATAAAATAACATTATGCATGAAAAACAAAAATAAATGCTGCCATAAAACAATATGAATACTTACAAAGACTCTGTCCAGGTGATACCCTAACACCACACGGAACAGTAGACCGTCATCTGACCCATACTGCACTGGGGGAAATGTCATATCAACAGATACAATTCAAAAATGGAACAAAATACAACACTCTATAGCTCTACACGAAATAGAATGTAATTCTGATAATTACTCACGCTTCAAATAATGTTATCATCAACTCCACAACGTGCTCCCGAGAGCACTGGTATTCAGCTAGCAAAAAGCTAACATCCTCATGTCAATCTGAAAGTATCAACAGGCTAACATGGCCATCTGGCATAAATATTACCAAAAAAACTCTTATACACTGCAGATTACGCAAAATATGATATATTCCGGTACAAGAGTAAGATAAAAAGGTTAATTCACCCATTTAAAGTAGCGTTGGACCCACGGTGGATTTCAACAGCTCTCCAGTGTAATTGCTTGCGCTCACTCTTACACACTACACACACCTTATTTATGGATCTCTTAAAGGGACGGTGCCATCTAGTGGATATAAATGAATACAGCTATGTGCTTTTGCCACCTAACTACATCTGTTTTTCCGATTTAAATTGCAGAGCATCATTCCAAATAGCCAACAAGATACTTAATTTCTTTCATATGAAATGTTATTTTCACGATATGCAATCCGACTACTATTAACGACATACAACATAAGAGATTTATTCCCTTTGCAGAACAGAAGTCAGCCTTTCTCAAAGAATCAGCTAATTACATTATGGAACTCAATTGTCTCGTAGTCTAGGACTGTTGCCTTATCGTACAGTTCTTCCTTTAGAAGCGGCACTGCATGTTGTAGCCTTCTATAAAAAATAAATTAGCATTCTGCTGTATGCCTACCTGTCAATAGTGAGTAGCAAACCAATTACTCAACCAATTCAGTTTGAGTATTGAATTTTTAATTGCATTACATCATTCTCTTATCCGCCTTTTACTGAAGAGCTAAACACAAGCTTTTAAATTCTCATGTTTGTCCTTGCTTTTATTAATATGTCATGTCTGCTGAACCATGGGGAAGGCATTGCTTGTGAAACGTGCCTTGTTCTCAGTCTAGCAATGATGAATGCCTCCTTGCATCACACATTGGACAAAAACCAATCATAAAGCCTTTCGATTAGGAAAGCAATATTTAAATAATGTGTGTCTCGTAAGCTTCTGAAGAATAGAATGTTCAGTCATTTTCATAAGGTCACTGCAGGGAAGAAACAAATGAGTGGAATGTTTAGTTAGGTATAAAATAAAAATGTTCCATAGATGAATCTCTCTACCTGCTCATAATGTAAAACACAGTTGTCTTGATTTAAGTAGCTTTTGGTTTCTATTGGTATGTTAGCAAATGTTAGTGAAAAACCAAGGTCTATGCAGACTATCCTGTATATGTACGCAGGGCCGGCTCCAGGCATAAGCGTCATAAGCGGTCGCTTGGGGCCTCCGGATATTAGGGGGCCTGTCTTCCCAAATAGTGTCCCCCACTACATCATAATGAGATTCGATTAGTTATATCTTCTGTTGCTAGGGCTGTTGCTTGAACTTGCAACATTCTGACCGGATTATGTAATGAACCAAAGCGTCCGTTACTAAACTGGTTGCTTGGCTCTATTTTACCTCGTAGTGGTCACGAAGGAAGGAGGATGCTGGCACTTCTCCTTCTATTTCCCCTCATAAACGCTCGCTCAGTCTCGCAAAATTATTATTGCTCACCGAGGACAATGTTTTTGACGATGACAACAATATTTTTTAAACAGGAATAAATCATTTAAGCCATTTTTAGATTGACGTTGCTACAGTAGCTACTGTACTTATATACCTCAGCCTGCCTAATCAGCTGGCTAGCTAGCTAGACAGTTTTGTTTAGCTAACATTAGCTAGTTAGTAAGCAAGCTACTGTAACTGTTATTGCAGCTTTCTGCTTGTATGTAGCTTGCACTTCAATGGCATCTCTCGAGGAGATTTTCTTTTATATTTCCAACCAGGCGAAGTAACGTAAACTCACTCACTTTTGTACATCGCCTTGGTCCGTACAATTTACCTTATTTTAGCACACAAAAAAACGTAATACTTCCAGATCAACTGTAATGTCAATACCATTGTAAAACACAATTTCTCCCCTTTAAAACAAAATTCATGCTGAGACCGCTACGCTACATGTTTCTACATGATTCAAGAAGGCAATGAGCTCCGTCGGGTCTTTTTAAAAATGGCGGGTGGGGAAGCGAAACAAATGCGTGGTAGTGAGGAGAGATGCCGTGTGGGAAAACAGATTTTTTTCACTTGATCTGTCCAACTTATCACCTTACCGCCTCTAAAATGTAAATAAAACACTATAAAGAGTTTATATAATGTGTCATTACATACCTATTTGAAGGTTTGTGTCGAATTTGAATCGTTTTTTTTTGGGTGGTGCTAAAGTGATCTTCAGAAGTAAACGGCTTTGAGAGTAATGATCGCTTTCAGTGATGACGCAAAAAATGACTAGGTATCCCCCCTTACCCTGTCCCTGTCCCTTTCTTGTTTTTAAAGGATGAGAGAAGTGCTACACCTGGTGGAGAGAGATTGTAAGACCAAAATAGTTGCTTTATGCGTGCTGTACGATACGGCACGACACGTCACGATGTAATGGAGGGTCAGTTTTTTTAAACTTTTCTCCAATACCATAGAGCCATTACCATGTCGATCAACGCTTGAATAGAAATATAGTTCACACCCCAGATTTTTCTTTTCTTTTGAATGTTACCTCTTTTTCTCCCCAATTTCATGGTATTCAATTGTTTAGTAGCTACTATCTTGTCTCATCGCTACAACTCCCGTACGGGCTCGGGAGAGACGAAGGTTGAAAGTCATGCGTCCTCCGATACACAACCCAATCAAGCTGCACTGCTTCTTAATACAGCGCCATCCAACCCGGAAGCCAGCCGCACCAATGTGTCGGAGGAAACACCGTGCACCTGGCAACCTTGGTTAGCGTGCACTGCGCCCAGCCCGCCACAGAAGTCGCTGGTGCGAGATGAGACAAGGATTTCCCTCCCGGCCAAACCCGGACGATGCTAGGCCAATTATGCGTCGCCCCACAAACCTTCCGGTCAAGGCCGGTTACGACAGAACCCAGAGTTTCTGGTGGCACAGTTGGCGCTGCAGTACAGCACCCTTAACCACTGCGCCACCCGGGAGGCAACACACCCCAGATTTTGAAATCAACACAGTCGCTACAGTCCCATTAGTTTTCTTTGCAGGCTCGTTGGAATGTCGCGGCTGAGCACATTTGTACGGAAACCACTGATCTTGACAAGAGGCGCAACATTCAGAGAAATTCACAATTCAGGGTAACGTTAAGCAGTTCATTTCTATTAGATAACTAGACAGATTTAGATCTAACGTTAGCTAGTTGCTAGCTATACATATAGTTCAGTGGAGGCTGCTGAGGGGCGGATGGCTCAATCTGGGCATGGAGTGAATGGAATGGTATCTAACACATGGTTTCCATTGGCGGCAGGTAGCCTAGTGGTTAGAGCATTGGGCCAGTAACTGAAAGGTTGCTAGATCAAATCCCCAAGGTAAAAATCTGTTGTTCTGCATTGTAAATAAGAATTTGTTCTTAACTGACTTGTCTAGTTAAATGAAGGTTCAAACACCTCAATATGACAGACATAGTTAACTGACTAGCTAGCTATATCAGTTGAGGCTGGCTAATAATGGAGTTCAATGTTAAGTTATTGTTGCTCTTGCCAATCAAACTGAACAGGTTGAACGGTTGGATGCATGACATCGAAGATGCTGAACACAATTACCCCATTCTGAATTCTTTCCTACTCAAGCAAAATGTCCAATAAAACACCTAGAGTACCTTTGCAACTGTGGTTCCCATATTATCCTTAAGCCTCCAAATCCCACTTCGAGTACAGGAACCATGGAAACCCAGTTGATGTAACGAATAATCCGCCCAGGCAAGGTGGTGTCCCTAGAGACACAATATAAAGTTGCAGGTAAAGTTCAACATTAATAAATGAAAGGGAAACATCACCTCTACACCTCGATCAATATAAGAAAGACATCGGGCTCGGAGACATACCATCAAAGGAGATCTGCTAGCTTTTCGAAAGACTAATATCACACATCAGCAAGGTAGGCTACAGTATATGAGTCCCTGAAGGAAAATATGATATTGCTGTGCTTTTTAGAAGAAGCACTATGGATACCTCAGTTATATCCCATTGGTTATATCCCAATTCAACGTCTATTCCACATTGGTTCTACGTAATTTCATTGAAATATGTCATTTAGCAGACACTTTTATCCAAAGTGACTTACATTCATGCATGCATCCATTTTACGTGTGGGTGGTCCCATGATGATGATATGATGATGATATAGATTAGTGAAATTAGATGAGTCGTATCATTCATTCACAATGTTTGCTTGTTTCACAGCTACTCTGAAAATATAGTTTACCAAGCTACACTAAAGCTACCCTTAAGAAAAATATAGCTTGATTAAATAAAGTTACTTTGCAAAGTTTTTCATATCTATAAAGCTATCACGTCGTAATCAGAAATGTTGTAGGCTCTGACTGGGAACAGACGTCAGTCAGTTCAACGTCTAGTTTTGATATACATTTGGTTGAGTTGTCAACTAACGTGAATTCAAGATGAAATCAACAACAAAAAATTGGATTTAGGTTAAAGGTTGGGTGAGAAAAAGGCAACGCCCTTACGTTGACAACTTTTTGCAAATCCAATTCATTTCCCTTGTTGATTCAACGTCATCGCATGTACAGTGTGTAAACTGTATGTAAGCTGACATGGAATTGTTTTAAGATCATACTAAGGTCATACTATGGATAATTGAACTATTTGATTTTGAATTTTAGGCCCCCTTTATGTATACAAAAAAAAAATATATATATATTTGTTAAAATAATGAGTTTGGCCTTTACTACTATGGTCTAGAGAAATGCATTGAATAACACATTCATAAATGGCTATAAAGACAGTCAAAAAACTAATCATAAAGAACAGGTTTGAAGGTTTTTGCTAACAGATTGTTGAGCCAACCCGGGTGTGTATTGACAGTAAAAGTCTTAAATATTGGTTTCAGTGATCATATGGTAACCTACTGTATCCGTAAGAAACCAAAAATGCTTCTAGAGCCAGGTAATAAATACGTGAAGGTACGGTCTATGAAACAATACTCAAAATAACGTTTTCTAGAAGTACTTGGAATTTTGGATCGGTCTCATGTACAAAACTGTGATGATGTTGATCAAGCTTTGGATCTTTTTAAAGATCTGTTTCTGTCTGCACTCGACTCTCTGGCTCCGATAAAACAAATTCGAATCAAACAGCTGTCAGGGAAATGGATCACTTCTGTGATCTTTTACCTCATAAGGAAAAGGGATCGCTTCCTGGCCAGATTCAGGACAAATCTACCACAAGATTATGATGGTTATATTAAAACTTCTTAGGGCTGCAATCCCGTTAACGGGATCGATATGACAACAGCCAGTGAAAGTGCAGGCCGCCAAATTCAAAACAACAGAAATCTCATAATTAAAATTCCTCAAACATACATGTATTTTATAGCGTTTTAAAGATAATCTTGTTGTTATTCCCACCACAGTGTTCGATTTCAAATAGGCTTTACAGCGAAAGCACCACAAACGATTATGTTAGGTGACCACCAACTCACAGAAAAATTCAACCATTTTTCCAGCCAAAGAGAGGAGTCACAAAAAGCACAAATAGAGATAAAAATGAATCACTAACCTCAGATGACACTCATTGGACTTCATGTTACACAATACTTATACTGTATGTTTTGTTTGATAAAGTTCATATAAAAAAATCTCAGTATACATTGGCGCGTTACGTTCATTAGTTCCAAAAACATCCGGTGATATTGCAGAGATCCACATCATTTTGTTATAAATGTCGATAAATACAATTGTTAGACATGGAAATATAGACATACCTCTCCTTAATGCAACCGCTGTGTCAGATTTTTTTTAAACTTTACGGAAAAAACAAACCATGCAATAATCTGAGACGGCGCTCAGAAAAATAAATAAGTTAACAGAAATCAGAAATAACATTATAAATATTCCTTTACCTTTGATGATCTTCATCAGAATGCACTCCCAGGAATCCTAGTTCCACAATAAATGCTTGATTTGTTCGATAATGTCCATTATTTATGTCCAAGTAGCTACTTTTGTAGGCGTGTTGAGTACACAAATCCAAACGCTCGTGCAGGTCCAGCCGAGCGTCAGACGAAAACTTCAAAAAGTTGTATTACAGGTCGAAGAAACTTGTCAAACTATGTATAGAATCAATCTTTAGGATGTTGCCATCATAACTCTTCAATAACATTACAACCGGAGAATTCCTATGTCTGTAGAAAAGCCATGGAATGCAGGTTGCTATCATGTGAAATGCGCATGACCAGGACCTGGCTCTCTGCCAGACCACTGACTCAAACAGCTCCCATTCGGCTCCACAACACAGTAGAAGCCTCATTCAAGTTTCTAAAGATGGTTGACATCTAGTGGAAGCCTTAGGAAGTGCAACATAACCAATATCCCACTGTGTATTTAATAGGGGCTGGGTTGAAAATCGACCAACCTCAGATTTCCTGTTTGGATTTCTTCTCAGGTTTTTGCCTGCCATATGAGTTCTGTTATACTCACAGACATCATTCAAACAGTTTTAGAAACTTCAGAGTGTTTTCTATCCAATACGAATAACAATATGCATATATTAGCAACTGTGACTGAGGAGCAGGCCCGTTTACTCTGGGCACCTTTCATCCAAGCTACTCAATACTGCCCCTGCAGCCATAAGAAGTTAACTGTAGAAACCAGGCAAGACACAAAATGGATAGGCAAAATCCCAACATTATGGAGACGCCATTAATGACAATTTACATCAGTCTCATAAACTGTGGAAAATTGTAAAGGACATTGGCTCAAAAACTCCCGTAAGATAAAATCCTGTAGTATTGGCCTGGATATTGATGATGCCATGACCAGGCAAAGGTTGAAAACAATTTGACCACATTTTTTACCACTTTAGCCTCATCTCTGGTTAAGAAGCTACCCACCTTCTCTGGACACTACGGCCAGTCTTTCTTTAACAACTTTTACCATAGCAAAGGTATCGCAAATTATTTGTTTGCGCTTTGCATGGTAGCAGAGGACAAAGTTTCCAATCTACACTGCTTAATGAGAACAAACAAATCAATTGGGCTGGATAACCTTCCTGCAAGATTCATAAAGGAAAGTGCTTGTGTCACTGCTAAAATGATAAATTGTAAACCTTTCTATTAGTAGTGGTACATTTCCCAAGGATCTCAAAACAGCCGGGGTGTTTCCACTCCACAAGAAGAGCAGATGTAGGACCCTACAGGCCTGTGTCAATCCTCAGCACCGCATCCAAAGTTGTTGAGAGATTAGTTTTAATCAACTTCAGGCATACCTTCTTGAGCAGAAACTTCTTTATGAGCTATAATCTGGCTTTAGAACAGCTCATTCCTCTGATACTTGCCTTATCCACATTTTTGACCACATTAAGCAGGAAAGTGAGAAGTGGAACTATACAGGTACGGTCATGTTAGACTTGCAGAAAGCTTTTGACACTGTGGACCATGATATTCTCCTGATGAAACTGTAATGCATGGGTCTAAATGATGTAGCAATGAATTGGTTTAGGTCTTATCTGACCAACAGAACACAAGTATGTAATGTTGGTGATGTTCTGTCAGAGGTCAAAGAAATATCCTGTGGAGTACTGCAGGGATCAACTTTAGGGCCTCTTTTATTTCTTATATACTTTAATGATATACCAGATACAGTAAAGTGCAAACTCCTGCTTTATGCTGATGATTCAGCCATACTGGTATCATGGTATCAGGAAGGATACAGTTTACATAGAGGAGACCCTGAGTAAGGAATTACATTTTGTAAGAGATTGGTTGTCTGACAACAAATTGTCACTACATTTGGGGAAAAACTGAATCGATTTTGTTTGGAACAAAACGTAGATTGCTGAGGGCTGACAAGATAACGGCAAACTGTGCAGGCAAGGAGATTGAATCTAAAACAAGTGTATTTTATCTTGGTGTGTCCCTAGCTCAATCCCTTTCTGGAAACCTGATTGCTGCTAAAATTCTTTCTAAAATGGCAAAGAAATTGAAATGTTTATATCGTAACACTAGATATTTTGACATTAAAGTTAAGAAACTGCTTGTCTCAACCTTGATTCAGTGTCATTTTGATTATGCATGCTCTGCTTGGTATAGTAGGCTATCAAAAAAGCAGAAAAGGAGAATGCAGGTCATGCAAAATAATGTTATCAGGTATATGCTGAATGCCCCCCCTAAGACCCACATAGGGTTACATAGGAGTACAAGAGTTCTGGGAGGCTTGTTGCCTGTGTAGTTCAGAGTAGAGTAACTTAAACTTAATCATATGTTTGACATCTTAAATTATCGTGCAATAATAGATTATTTTAATGTGAAATGAACATGGTTGATTTTTAAGGTTAGGGAGAAGTGCAGTGAATAGTGCCCCTTTTTAGGACGTCAATATAAATTAATGTATTTGTGGTTGTGTGTAATTTTATCTTGTCTTTTAATCATTATATGTGTTATTGTTTTTACCATCGAGGACCACTTTGGAAACAAGCGTTTGAATTAATTATTTCAAGTGATATCCTCTGGGTCCACATTGTGCATTTTGTTGTATATGTATGTTGCCCAAAATAAATTCAATTCAATTCAATATATCTAGGAGATATAAGAAACCTTAGGAAATATTTAGGGTTATTTTTTTTACACATATTTAACCCTTTTTAACCCTTTTTTGAATAGGCGCAAAACTACCTTCATACATTTTTAAACCGGAGCCGGTTACCTCCAGACGACTCCTGTGACACTTGTGGGGGTCTCAGAGCTAAATGGAGCAAAATCTCCCCTTTATACAATGGTATCATATTAGTTGGTAGCCCAAACTGATATCTCTAGTTTAAGCAGACAGATTTTGATGGGATTTCTTTATTATGTTACTTAGATTGACACACCGGTACGTCAATCAACTCTGGGGGGTTTTAAAGACAAAAATTATGTTTCAGGTGAGAATTAGGTGGGTCTGATGTCGAAAAAGAAAGGAAATTCTTGTTTACTTCCCATCATTTATTAAATTTTATTAAACAAAAAAAAAAACAAGTGTGTAGTTCCAGTAGTTAGCAACACCGCTACATGGAAAAAAAGTAACTAAGAACTGAAAACACTACCAAGATTTGAATTTAGTTCAACTACCACCAAGCTACAGCATAATGTAATTTAATGACTACATCTAGTTCACTACTCCCCAATACTGTTCATTCAACACAGATGTCTTGCCAAAGGGGAAACAGCGTTGATATGATTATTAGCTAGTAGCAGTTTCTCTATCTACAGAGTCTAGTCCACTTATATGCCAGTACCCAATCATATAGCAATCATATAGTATTAAACGGTAGTGGTATTGTCAAGTGAAACTATTTCAGCAATTGACTATATCTTTAAAAAAGTGATTAAGATACGTTTGCAGATACAATGCAGATGTGCTTGCTCTTTGGTGTTTTAGGCTGGGTATCTGTACAGCACTTTGTGACAACTGCTGATGTAAAAATGGATTTATAAATACATTTGATTGATTGATTTATCATCCTTATCAATCATAATGATTTGATAAACCCTACAAAGAAAGATACTGCCTTGTTTCTAACAACCAGCTGACATTTTTCATTTCCGGTTGCTGTAGGATTGTTGCCCTGCAGTAGAAAACTGACTCAAATTAAGATCCTACATCTGTAACAACCTGCTGATATGTTTCTGAAGGAGTTCTGTTTTAATTGTACATTGAGGGAGGTTGACAGAAACAGCTGTTAGATTGTGTAAAGTCTTCATCTGGTTCAATAGACCAGGACAACAGCTCCATCTACTGTAGACCGTAGACTGTGTGTGTGTGTGTGTGTGTGTGTGTGTGTGTGTGTGTGTGTGTGTGTGTGTGTGCGGGCGTGCGTGCGTGCGTGCGTGCACGTGCATGCGTACATTTGTGCATGCACTTACGTATGTGATACGTGAACTGTAGACTACTGCCAACCATTAAATCTTACAAAAATGTCTACTCTCTTTCCAACTTTTAGAGATGATGTCATTCTGAATCTACCCAGTACTTATTTTTCCCTTTGTGGTGGGGTTCACTCAGAAAGTGCAATGGCAATATACTCCTCAGAGACTCAATTAGATTGTACTTGTCAGCAGGATCTCTGCAAGCCTCATTACCATATGGGTTATTCATTGTGACCACGGTGTTGTTTTGTTTCCAACCAAAGTGTATGTGGTTAATGATGGCTGGATTCCCTGTAGCTCTGTCTTGGTCTTTAGGAGGGCGCAAGGGAAGAGATAGGATTAGATTTTGATTCAAGTGTACAGTGGGTTATTATTGATCTCTGGGATGTCATCCTTTGTGGGTTTTATGATGGATGAACTATGTGGAACAATTTAACGAGGCACTCTCAGCACCTTCGGCTGTGTACACAGTACGGCACATACAACGTCACTACTTCGACCCTCCCCAGAATCTGTAGCATAACATGATAGACAACCTGTATCACCAAGATACTTTGTAATGTATCTACGTGTCCATACTGCTAACTTTTACTATTGTAGGTTTCAATTCATAGCTATTCTCTGCTAAATTGTCTGCATCTCGAGTAAGCTAACATAAAGTACTGTGGAGTAGTGATTCATGGTGTTGTGTTGCTGCTGAGGGCTTTTTATCATTGTTGTGGAGCCGGAGGAGAGCATTGATGGAACAGAAGGGGATGGATAGCAAATGAGTGTATATTCAAAATGGCTCCTCATCCTCATGAGCAAGGTGGGCCGCATCCCAAATGGCACCCTACGGGCCCTGGTCATAATCAATCTACTATGTAGGGGTAAAGGGTGCCATTTGGGACGTACCCTCAGTCTGTGATGAGCGATTTTCTCTTAGACCATGGAGCCTCATGAATATCACAAATACAGTTAATGAGTACACATTACAGAGTGGTGTTTGACTTCACATTCAATTATAGCAGAGCGGAGAATATTTTTTGGCAGCAAAGTCAACTAATTAAAGGTGAGACCTCACTCTAGTGAACTGTAGAGGATGAAGGAATATGAGGACACTGGGGAAGAGGAGTTGTGTCTAGGTACAGTAGGGACACTGAAGAAGTCGATGTGAGATGAGTGTTAATGCAATGAGATATTCTTATTGGAATTTCTGTGCTAATGTCCTTGAATCTTTTTGGACAGGGAAGTCTAATTACAATACATAAATGTCATATAGTCATACTCAGCAGTCCCTATAATGATATGGCTGATCAATTCACATTACACATCTAACACAAATAGGCTGCGTTTACACAGGCAGCCCAATAGAGATCTTTTTTCACTAATTAGTATTTTGACCAATCAGCTCTGAAAAAAGTCTGATGTGAAAAGATCTGATGTGATTGGTCAAAAGACCAATTAGTGGGGGAAAAAAACAGAATTAGGTTGCTGGGTGAAAACACCTTAGAACTTGGGTAATCATGCACATATATGCTAATGCACACTCTGCATTTTCACAGATGCATGCACATTTTCTCTGGCAAATAAAGCATTCATGGGGCTTTTTTGAATATTACATGAGTCTTTCCCTAGTGTGCTGAGACCTGCTGAACTAAGATTCAACCTGGCACACACGCACGCACGCACGCACGCACGCACGCACGCACGCACGCACGCACGCACGCACGCACGCACGCACACACACACACACACACACACACACACACACACACACACACACACACACACACACACACACACACACACACACACACACACACACACACACACACACACACACACACACACACACACACACACACACACACACACACCACGGGGAGTAGGACATGCAGACCTTGTTAAATAACTCCATGAACCCTGACTTAGGTTGCTTTATGTCATAAGAGGCAGTACCTCAGGATGGGGGTTTGTGGGTAATGTCATGATAATTGTAACTATCTCAACAGTGCAGTAGGAAGTGAAAATGCTTATGTAAATCCACCGTAAATCACAGTTCCCCATTCTTTGTTCAAAGTTGTCATGTTAATCTCTCATCAATTGTACACAAGAATAACTGTGTATGTCATTTGGAATTTGAATGTCTTGCATTAGCAACATATATTTTTCTATTGTGTTATTGACTGTACGTTTGTTTACTCCATGTGTAAGTCTGTGTTGTTGTTTGTGTCGCACTGCTTTGCTTTATCTTGGCCAGGTCGGAGTTGTTAATGAGAACTTGTTCTCAGCTGGCCTACCTGGTTATAAAGGTGAAATAAAAAATGAAAAGATCTGTCTTACAAGTGCAAAATCCTCTTGTAACTTAAATCTCACAGGACTGATTGATTTCATTTTGCTCCTGTGACTCTTTCATACTCTTGTAATGACCTGTTTGTAATGACCTGTCAAACACACCCTGGTAATGGCTGAAATGGGCTCAATGGAATACATTATCCTTCTGTTGTATCTATAAGAGCGCTAAAGTGTTGTCGGGGATATAACGCTGACACTCGACACTTACATCACAAGAAAGAGAAGAAAGAGAACTTTCCTTTTATGTGCAATTGAACAAAGTAATTGTTTAGTACAGTCAAAATGTTTACACATTAAATATGCTGAAATGAAAGCAACTTCCGAAGATGAACACTCGGATCAAAGTGATATGTCTAAATAGGTGTCCTCTACAGCCAAGCATGTTGATTTTTAATCTGAGGGTATCCTGCTATTGACACAATTGTTGAATTATGCAAGAGAATGTGAAAACAGAAGTAATTAATGAGTCAGTCTAGACAGCACAGGTGTGTGCAGATAGGTTAAACAAATCATATATGCAAATACACCTGGCGTATTCACTCAAATTAGCCACATGTCACGGTCGTCCTCCTCTTCGTCTGAAGAGGAGAGGCGAAAAGGATCAGAGGACCAATATGCGGCGTGGTAAGTGTCCATGGTAAATCTTTAATAACGAAAGACTGAACACTATACAAGAGAGTAACAAAAACAATAAACCAAATTCGACCGTGAACCTACAAAATGAGACCTGTGCTGAAACAAGCCACTAACATAGACATTCACCCACAAACAAACAGTGCAACCCAGGCTACCTAAGTATGATTCTCAATCAGAGACAACTAATGACACCTGCCTCTGATTGAGAACCATACTAGGCCGAAAACATAGAAATGCCCCAAAACATAGAAAAACAAACATAGACTGCCCACCCAACTCACGCCCTGACCATACTAAATAAATACAATACAAAGGAAATAAAGGTCAGAACGTGACACCACATATCATTTATTTTATTTTAACACAACATATATAGAAAATACCTGATACAGTAAGAAAATGTATATGAGTGCATTCTAAGAAATAAATACATTTGACAATAAATTAAACTCCTGAATACCAGTCATTATTTGTCCTTGCCTATAAAATATTTAATGCTATATATAATTCAGTCAATATCTAACGGATTATTTAAAAAAGTTATGAGTTTGGAGCATCTTCATCCATTGTCCAACTGTTGCATTTATTAGAATTGTTTTGAAAACATTTGAACTGTTTCGATGACCGTTGCTACTTACAGTATATGATTGGTAGCAACATAATGCCTCCACCCACAGCACACTGTCTATCTAGTACTTGAATGTAGTGTTCTCAGTATCATTTTATTTCATTCGTCAACAGAGGCACCTGAACTGTCACAAATGTGTGCAGAAGACTTAGCCTGGCATGTTTGTACCCATGCTAGTATACTGTATATAGTCAAAATGTGCATTGCATAGACTACTACCATTACCACCCCAGTCTATTCCTCAAGACAGCCACTTTCAATTCAATCTTCTGTCATTGTCCTTCACTTTGGCCTGTGGGCCTGCCTACAAATCTCATTAGATGACATAACCAATGTCACTGCCAGACAGCCCCGCCCTCTCCCCGAATCCACCAATAACAGGTGGGGGCTCTTCTAATCACGCATCAAATCAACTAAACCCCTAACATTCCTTTATTAAACCCTGTTGGCTCTGCAGGTTTGTAGCGAGAGTAGGTTATCCCTGTACAACTCAATTCTAACAAGATGTTGCCACCATGTCTTCCAAGAGAGTATATGTGTTTAGTATCGATTGGGGGGTCTGTGACACGTATCGGTCATCGATTGTGACACTAAAGCGGGTCCGACAGAACAGTGTGACAGTCACGGAGAGATGAAGACAGAACTCTCCAGTGGCCAATTAGAATGGATATTTTGACCGTTTCTGGTTGCTCATCAGTGGACACGGTTCATTTGGGGATTTGTATTGAATACAAATTTGAATTGATATGATTGATTTGATTTGAATTGATTGCTGCCATTAAATCAGTGGCTGATTAAGGAATATAGTTACTGTCACCAGTTTTTTTGAATAATTCAAAGTTTTGATATTCAAGCTTTTCCGTTTATCTCGAAGGCTTACGCGTATGTCAGCTAGCTCGTCAGGACACAAGTTCTTTTCTGACAGCTTGTGATATCAGTTGTTATGTGAACGATGATTATAACCTCCCCTATGCTATGTTCATGGTCATATTGGAGCTCCTTCCAACTGGACACAGAAGGCATTTCAACGTCTAGTTTTGATTTACATTTGATTGAGTTGTCAACTAACGTGAGATCAACAACAAGAACAATCACCATGTCACTGGATTTAGTTAGGTGAAAAAAATAATTCCCTTACGTTGATGACTCTTTGCAAATCCGTTTTCAAAGTTGATTCAACGTCATCACATTTATTTATTTATTTTATGATGCCGAAACAACGTCGATTCAACCAGTTTTTGCCCAGTGGGTTATCTCTATGCCCAGTGGGTTATCTCTATGCCCAGTAAGTGGCTGTCCTTCATTGACATAGAGCAGGGTTCCCCAATAGGCGACCCACAGGCCAATACATTTTCATTTTTACTGTTGGACATAAAAGACTGTAAAATCACCAGGAAATCATCTCAAACTGATTTTAATTCAGGAAATCTGTTCGCAAGTACTCCCACGCATAAATAGAGAGGCACATGTGATCATATTCCAGTGTAATCAAGATTTGAATGTTATGTTTTGTCAAATATTATCTGTTTGGGCTTCCTGTGGACAATTTGCAGTGTTAAAATTATTTATAATTATGTTCCTGCTCACAGACCATCCGCTCAAGAAACAATCGGCCCACAGATTAATGTCATTGAGGACCCCAGACATAGAGAGAGGTTTTTCTTTAGAATTTTGAGTTTAGAGTTTTGTGAGAAACAAAAAATAACTGTCTGCACACAAGTGTTAACCCCATGCAAACATCTCATTATCATAGAACAGCCTTGATATGGACTTAATAGTTGCCCCATTGTGGTTCTGTGCCCCAATCAAATTCAACTATGTGTCAACAATGTGCTCGATATGATGTCATAATGACACATCATTAGCATCTGTTTGGCAGACTGAATCAACAGACAGACAAATTGTGCAGCAATAATTGCTGTCACACAATTAGTTGTAATTACTACATGTGTACTGCTGTAACACAGCAGAGTTATTGTGGGAGATGATTGGGTTGCAAAGCACCCTCTCTGTGACCGACTGTAGTCGCATGCAGTAGAATATACACTGAGAAAACAAAACATTAGGAATACCTTTCGAATATTGCGTTGCATCCACTTTTGCCCTGAGAACAGCCTTCAATATGTTGGGCATGGACACTGCAAGGTGTCAAAAGTGCTCCACAGGGATGCTGGCCCATGTTGACTTCAACGCTTCCCACAATTGTGTGGGAAGCGTTGAATGTCCTGTGGGTGTTGAACCATTCTTAATACACATGGGAAACTATTGAGCGTGATAAACCCAGCATGGCACCTACTACCATACCCCGTTCAAAGACACTTAAATCTTTTTGTCTTGCCCATTCACCCTCTGAATGGCACAGATACACAATCCATGTCTCAATTGTCTCAAGGCTTCAAATCCTTCTTTAAACTGTCTCTTCCCCTTCATCTACACTGATTGAAGTGGATTTAACAAGTGACATCAATAAGGGATCATAGCTTTCACCTCGATTCCCCTGGTCAGTCTATGTCATGGAAAGATCAGGTGTTCTTAAAGTTTTGTGCAGTGTTTGTGAAGAGAGCTTGTAACTGTAGTCTTCCATTTCGTCTATTTTCTTTAAGTGTCATTTGACATTCTTTCTCATCCCCAAAAACTCCCCGCTGAGAGGAAGAAAGAGAGAGAAAGTGGAGAGTGGATGAAAAAGATGTAATCGTTCATTGTCCCACGCCTTCCTTTGACAAACAGCTTAATCTTCTTATAAAAGTGAGAGTGAACTTCCAAAGACTTTGATCCTTCCTCCCCTTCCTTTCCCAAAGTTGTCTGTTCTAAATGTGATGGTGCTTCTCCCCTGAGTCTCTGACACCGCTCGCTGGCCTGTATGAAGAGGTCATCTGGGGATACAACACCTAGACAGGCTTGAAGACAATCTGCCTCTACCGATCTTACTTTCAAACGTCACACGCTCAAAGAGCGTGGACGTGTAAGAGGGGGAATAGCTTAGGGAAATATTATCTGGGCATGGGGACCGCCTGTGATCAAAGTGAGCAGGTAGTATCGCTTAGTAGTCGACTTACACTAGCCTCCGATATGGCTTTTCAACCTTTCAATCACATACAGTATTTCCTAATTATTTCACACGTATTTCACCTATACTTCACACGTTTCAAATATATTTATCTATGACGTGCATTTCGGATGTGCTATTCCAATATAGCGGTGAAAAGACATGACTGTGCTCTGTGACACGTCTGTACTCTTCTTTCAACATGCAGTGCACGGGCCAGAGCCTGTACAAACCGCTGGAGATCAGATGAATACCTTTTAGAGCAACTGCATGTGATTGAATTGCTTCTGAATTTGATTGAGAAGGAATGTCAGGGTACCTTTCACCTCAACCTTGAACCTGGGGCAGATCGTAAATCAATAGACAAGCTCTGTGCTCAAGCTGGCTTTACTGAGCATCCCGAACAGCAACCTCAAAGCCGGAAGGATGTTGTCAAACGGTAAATTCATACAGAGATGTTGTATACAGTGCATTCGGAAAGTATTCAGACCCCGTGACTTTTTCCACATTTTGTTACGTTCACAGCTTCATTGTAAAATGGATGAAATCGTTTTTTATCCTCATCGATCTACACACATTACCCCGTAATGACAAAGCAAAAAACGTTTTATTGCAAAAACAACTGAAATATCACATTTACATAAGTATTCAGACACTTTACTCAGTACTTTGTTGAAGATCCTTTGGCAGCGATTACAGCCTCGAGTCTTCTTGGGTATGACGCTACAAGCTTGGCACACCTGTATTTGTGGAGTTTTTCCCATTCTTCTCTGCAGATCCTCTCAAGCACTTTCAGGTTGGATGGGGAGCGTCGCTATACAGCTATTTTCAGGTCTCTCCAAAGATTTTAGATCGGGTTCAAGTTCCAAAGCCAAACCTGCGTTGTCTTGGCTGTGTACTTAGGGTCATTGTCCTGTTGGAAGGTGAACCTTCACCCCCAGTCTGAGGTCCTGAGCGCTCTGGAGCAGGTTTTTATCAAGGATCTCTCTGTACTTTGCTCCGTTTGTCTTTCCCTCGATCCTGACTAGTCTTCCAGTCCCTGCCGCTTAAAAACATCCCCACAGCATGATGCTGCGACCACTTTACTTCACCGTAGGGATGGTGCCAGGTTTCATCCAGACGTGACACTTGGCAATCAGGCCAAAGAGTTCAATCGTGATTTCATCAGACCAGATAATCTTGTTTCTCATGGTCTGTGAGTCCTTTAGGTGTCTCCAAGAGGGCTGTCATGTGTTTTTTACTGAGGAGTGGCTTCCGTCTGGCCACTCTACCATAAATGCCTGATTGGTGGAGTGCTGCAGAGATGGTTGTCCTTCTGGAAGGTTTTCCCATCTCCGCAGAGGAACTCTGGAGCTCTGTCAGAGTGACCATTGGGCTCTTGGTCACCTCCCTGAGCAAGGCCCTTCTCCCCCGATTGTTCAGTTTGTCCAGGCAGCCAGCTCTAGGAAGAGTCTTGGTTCCAAACGTCTTCCGGTTAAAAATGGTTGAGGCCACTGTGTTCTTGGGGACCTTCAATGCTGCAGAGATTCTTTGGTACCCTTCCCCAGATCTGTGCCTTTTATAAGAGTTTTATATCGTAAAAAAATACAACACCAACATCAATTTGAAGTTTTGTTGACATTTTCAGAAGTTTCTTATTTTTCTTGATTCATAACTCTGTAGTGAAGTGTATGAAACGGTTGTTTTGTGCCAGGTAGGACCAGAAAGGTTCGAGGCCTAATGTGAAATCGATAGCCTGACATGTCCCATTTGACAATATGTGTGACCTTCTGTTGTGTTTCTGAGTCTATGAAGGGATGAGTTTGAATTGTATCCTCAGATACCCCAACGTCTATCAACAACAGTCTTTCGATAACATATTTGCTATCTATATTGATGAATATTTGAGCTTCTGTAGTGTTATGGTTTTAAACAGTCATACAATGTAGCGTCATGACGTCAGTGTTATATTATATGACTTCCCTCAATTGTTCAACTGAAGCTCTGACCGACAGAAGCATAATATTATTCATTGGCAAAGAACTACAGGTCTTAAATGTAGTCACCTCCAAAATCATTGGCACCCTTGATAAAGATGAGAAAAAAACACTATAAATAATAAATAATAATACAAACACTGAGCTAAATTGCACGCTCAAGAAAATTAGATACAATTGTATGAAATACTGTGCATGCACATGTACATAAAAATTACAACTGAAATCGAAATCTACTCAAATATACCCCTTCGTCCTTTACCAATAACTACTCAGTTCAATTCACTCGTAGTCTTACTCTTTAATTTGCCATTATATAAGTAGAAGCCAAATCTCACATGTTCAGGAAATTCTCCCAACAAACGAATCGTAGTGAGACAGTGGATTGCTTGCTATTTTGGGTTTAAGGCTGGGTTTCTGTATAGCACTTTGTGACATCAGCTGCTTTATAAACCATAGAGAGACATCCCCTTCTATTGCATGAAGTAACTTTCTCCCTGCCTTATAAACCATATAAATACATCCCCTTCTATTACTTAAAGTAACTTTCTCCCTGCTTTATAAACCATAGAGAGACATCCCCTTCTATTACATAAAGTAACTTTCTCCCTGCCTTATAAACCATATAAATACATCCCCTTCTATTACTTAAAGTAACTTTCTCCCTGCTTTATAAACCATAGAGAGACATCCCCTTCTATTACATAAAGTAACTTTCTCCTTGCCTTATAAACCATATAAATACATCCCCTTCTATTACTTAAAGTAACTTTCTCCCTGCTTTATAAACCATAGAGAGACATCCCCTTCTATTACATGAAGTAACTTTCTCCTTGCCTTGGCTTCCCCCCCTGGTTTCATGGAAAGCATTTTCCCAACCAATGTTAGCCTGAGATCATTTGATATACCCTCCTCATCACACTGCATTAAAGCATCCAAGAGCCCTTGTAATGTCACGACATTGCTATTAGCCGCTCCATCTAATTCGTATCCTATATCCAGGCCGTATCCGGGCAGAATGATGATTATGCTGCTTGGGCTAATGTTGGTTTATTCAGATGTCAGCAGGCAAGGACATTTGTGAACACCCTCTCCTGCTAAAGTAATGTTCCCATTCCTTTTAATTCACTACTAACCTCTTCTAGTCCTAATAACCCTCAGAGGACTGGAGAAGCCTGGGATGTATTCACTAGGAACCAAACGGGACAACATAGGGAGGGATCTACCTGAATTTGTTCAATAGAAACTCTTGTTTATGTTGGAGGGAAAAAAAGGGGTTGCTACAGTGTCCACTAATGAATACGCTCCATCTCTGATGGAGGAAGTGACCGTACAGATGGGAAGCTCCCTGAAGACTAATGGGGAATTCCAATGCAAAAGAGAGCAGTGGAAATCCACTAATCTATTATAGCTGATGGAAAGTCCATAACAACGTATAACATGGCATACATTATTGATCCTAATGAAGCCATTCAAAATGTCCCTCATTACCTTCATGCACTGGTTTGTGATAATGAGGAGACACGTAACACATTACCAGGCTATATTCTCTAACCTCTGGAGTCTACAGTCGTGGCCAAAAGTTTTGAGAATGACACAAATATTAATTTCCACAAAGTTTGCTGCTTCACTGTCTTTAGATATATTTGTCAGATGTTACTATGGAATACTGAAGTATAATTACAAGCATTTCATAAGTGTCAAAGGCTTTTATTGACAATTACATGAAGTTGATGCAAAGAGTCAATATTTGCAGTGTTGACCCTTCTTTTTCAAGACCACTGCAATCCGCCCTGGCATGCTGTCAATTAACTTCTTGGCAGCCCATTCTTGCATAATCAATGCTTGGAATTTGTTAGAATTTCGGGGTTTTTGTTTGTCCACCCGCCTCTTGAGGATTGACCACAAATTCTTAATGGGATTAAGGTCTGGGGAGTTTCCTGGCCATGGACCCAAAATATCGATGTTTTGTTCCCCGAGCCACTTGGTTATCACTTTTGCCTTATGGCAAGGTGCTCCTGCTCCATCATGCTGGAAAAGGCATTGTTCGTCACCAAACTGTTCCTGGATCGGTTGGGAGAAGTTGCTCTCGGAGGATGTGTTGATACCATTTTTTATTCATGGCTGTGTTCTTAGGCAAAATTGTGAGGGAGCCCACTCCCTTGACTGAGAAGCAACCCCACACATGAATGGTCTCAGGATGCTTTACTGTTGGCATGACACAGGACTGATGGTAGCGCTCACCTTGTCTTCTCCGGACAAGCTTTTATGCCCCAAACAATCGGAAAGGGGATTCATCAGAGAAAATGACTTTACCCCAGTCCTCAGCAGTCCAATCCCTGTACCTTTTGCAGAATATCAGTCTGTCCCTGATGTTTTTCCTGGAGAGAAGTGGCTTCTTTGCTGCCCTTCTTGACACCAGGCCATCCTCAAAAGTCTTCGCCTCACTGTGCATTCAGATGCACTCACACCTGACTGCTGCCATTCCTGAGCAAGCTCTGTACTGGTGGTGCCCCGATCCCGCAGCTGAATCAACTTTAGGAGACAGTCTTGGCGCTTGCTGGACTTTCTTGGGCGCCCTGAAGCATTCTTCACAACAATTGAACCGCTCTCCTTGAAGCTCTTGATGATCCGATAAATGGTTGATTTAGGTGCAGTCTTACTGGCAGCAATATCCTTGCCTGTTAAGCCCTTTTTGTGCAAAGCAATAATGACAGTGTGTTTCCTTCCAGGTAACCATGGTTGACAGAGGAAGAACCATTATTCCAAGCACCACCCTCATTTTGAAGATTCCAGTCTGTTATTCGAACTCAATCAGCATGACAGAGTGATCTCCAGCCTTGTCCTTGTCAACACTCACACCTGTGTTAACGAGAGAATCACTGATATGATGTCAGCTGGTCCTTTTGTGGCAGGACTTAAATGCAGTGGAACTGTTTTGGGGGGATTCAGTTCATGTGCATGGAAAAGAGGGACTTTGCAATTAATTGCAATTCATCTGATCACTCTTCATAACATTCTGGAGTATATGCAAATTGCCATCTTACAAACTGAGGCAGCAGACTTTGTGAAAATGTATATTTGTGTCATTCTCAAAACGTTTGGCCACGACTGTACAAGGAGAAAGAGGCTAGGTCAGTAAAGTAACGAGAGAGAGAGAAGAAGAGAAAAAGAGAGAGAGAGAGAAAGAGAGAAGAAAAGAGAAGAGAAAAAAAACAGAGGGAGACAGAGCACAGTATCTCTGGCTGACAAACAACAGATATTGGTTAGTCTCTCTCTCTCTCCCCCTCTCTCCTTCTTTCTTTTTTTCTCTCTCTCTCAGTCTATATCTCTCTCTCACTCTCTCTTCCTCCTCTCTCTCTCTCTCTGCGGGCCTCTCTCTCTGACTCCCTGTCTGTCCCTCTCACAACCAGCAGGAACAAAGCAGCGGTCCTCTCTGTCACTGCAAACCTGTCCTTCCTCCGTCATCATCAACAGTCTCACACAGCATGGGGCTATTAAAAGGATAACTATGCTCTGTAGTCACTAATAATGGATGTGTTTGGGTGAAATGGAAGTCAGCAAAAACCACCCAGTCATCCTGCAGCTGTCTGCAACCCAATAATCCATTGAGGAATTCATAATGCCAACGGCCTACTCCCCAATTCTCCCTGGAGATATTCACATATAACAATGATTAAGGAACGGTTGCCTTTACAGCAATCTCAGTGGAGTCCCCTGTGAATACATTTTTAATATCATGATCTGAAGGTATGAGCCTCAGTACAATAACTCCTGCATTAATGTGGCATGTGGCCATGTGAGCTTTACAGAGTGACTCAGGGAACCCAACCATGGAAGGAAGGAGTGGTGAACAGAGGAAGTTGGCAGGAGGAGCTATAGGAGCTATAGGAGGACAGTCTCATTGTACCGGCAGGAATGGAATTCATGGAACGGTATCAAACATATGGAAATCATGTTTGACTCCGTTCCATTCCTTCCATTCCAGCCAATACAATGAACCCGTCCTATAGCTCCTCCCACCAGCCTGCTCTGATAGTGACGCAGGGATGATGGAGGGATGATGGAGGGATGACGGAGGAAAGAGAAACAGAAAACAACTATAAAGAGATAGACTTGGGCATCAGACAGTCTGTCTCTCTGACTCGACAAAGTCCTCCAGTACGGCACAATGTCTGTCAATGCCATATATCAGCTAGCCAATTATCCTCACACTAACATCCACAGTCAATAGCATTCTATGGTTGCATCTGAAATGGCACCCTATTCCCTATGTAGTGCATTACTTTGAACAGGGCTCTGGTCAAAGTAGTGCACTATAGGGAATTTTGGACGTATCCTATGACCTTCTACGATCCCCGTCAGGACCAACCATTACATCCACTGTGCCCTGCATAGGCTATTATGCTGAGTCTGGGGAGTAAATGAGCTTTCCCTCTTTAGAAGTGAGATATTGTTCTACTCTTTTGCATTATTTTCTGTCCCTCTAGCAGGAAGAAGCAGCGATTGTTTCTTTAAGGATCGATATTGTATTGCAGTGAGAGATGTGTTGAGGTAAAAGGGGTAAAAAGTTGTGCTGAATGCATTATTAAGTCTTAGATTTATTGGTCACTTTTATTTCTCCAGTGTGTTGTTGAGAGACAGGGAAGGTTAGTGGTTTAATTGACTGATAGAGGCTGCAGCGCTCTAAGTACGACCAACAGGACGGTGGGCTGGACTGCCCTCTGGTGGACAATCTATCCCACTGCAACCAATGGAATGTAGGTCCTGTTTGAATACATAAAATGTCCTTCTTCCTCCCTTCCTTGAATTCACTTATTATGCTTGGTGCTCGTGCACCAATTGATCATATATTTTATTTGATTATTAGAGGGAGCGGCTTTGCTTCTTCATAACAGTTTGGTCATGAAAATAATTTGCTTGTTGACATGGTTATAAAATCCTTCCATTCACTGCTGATACGATTAATTTGCATAGCTGTAGATATTGACGTCTCCATGGAAACGGAAAGGAATAACATCATCCACTTTGGCAGCCTCTGACCACATCTATTTTAACACAGAGGGATGGTCATTAAACATCAATAAATACATGAAAACAAAGTGACTAGAGACCCTGAATCTGCTTGATTCACTCTAAAATGTGACTTCTGCTTTATCCTAACCCCTCTGAAAGACACGTATAGGCCTACAGGTTGGAGCAGGGGGCTGCCACACTGGGCACTCATGGAGCAGTTGTTGTCGATTGCTCAATAGCACAATGGAAGACAACGCCATCTAGGATTTGATACCAGCAATCTTCCCGATAAGATTTTTCACGTCAGACCCGGGATTCGAACTGTCAAATCTCTAGCTCGCCTCTTAAAACCTGCTAACCACTAAGGTACTTGACGCCCGCCTAGTAGTAACGGTTGATATTCCTAAATGTTTTTCGAAACAATACAATTCACTAAATCATAGCACATCCCTTTAAGGCTGACTAAGGATCTGACCTTTTTTAATTGTATTTTTTCATTTTGCCTAAAATGACATACCCAAATCTAACTGCCTGTAGCTCAAGACCTGAAGCAAAGACATGCACATTCTTGATACCATTTAAAAGGAAACACATTGCATTTTGTGGAAATGTGAAATTAATGTAGAGGAACATAACACATTTGTCACGGCAGATTTCCTCCTCTTCCTCTGAAGAGGTGAAACAAGGATCGGACCAATACGCAGCGTGGTAGGTGTCCATGGTTTTTAATAAGAGAAACTAAACATGAACACAGAATACAAAATAATAACGTGAACTGGCAACCAAACAGTCCCGTGTGGCACTGACACAGGAAACAATCACCCACAAAATACCCAAAGAACATGGCTGCCTAAATATGGTTCCCAATCAGAGACAACGATAAACACCTGCCTCTAATTGAGAACCACTCTAGGCAACCATAGATATACAATATACCTAGACAGGAAACAACCCCATAAACATACAAACCCCTAGACAAGACAAAACACATAAAACCCCCATGTCACACCCTGACCTAACCAAAATATTAAAGAAAACAAAGATAACTAAGGCCAGGGCGTGACAACATTAGATCTGGTAAAAGATAATGCAAAGAAAAAATGTTGCGGTTTTTTGTATTTTTTTGTACCATCATCTTTGAAATGCAAGAGAAATGTCATAATGTATTATTCCAGCCCAGGCCCAATTTAGATTTGTGCCACTAGATGGCAGCAGTGTATGTGTTTTAGGCTGATCCAATGAACCATTGCATATCTGTTCAAGATGTTGTATCAAGACTGCCCAGATGTGCCCAATTGGTTCATTAATACATGTTCAAGTTCATAATTGTGCACTCTCCTCAAACAGTAGCATGGTATTATTTCACTGTAATAGCTACTGTAAATTGGACAGTGCAGTTAGATTATCAAGAATGTAAGCTTTCTGCCCATATCAGATATGTCTATGTCCTGGGAAATGTCTTTGTTACTTACAAACTCATGCTAAACACATTGGCCTACGTTAACTCAACCGTCCTGCGGGGGAGGGGGGACACACCAATCCCATAGAGGTTAAGGCTGACTCCACTATGTCTCTGTGTAACGCTTGATGTGAACAAGCATTTCATCTCCACACTCACTGCCTTTTAGAGCGAAAGCATTTTCTGTTTAGCCTAATTAATTAAAACCATGGAAACGTTCAATATTAATCTCCTCAACGCTCTGAACTCTAACTGTGGTCATAATCTTACACAGACAATGTATGCTAATTAAAGTTCCTTCAAGGTTATCTCTAAACAGGCCAACTGGGATCACCAACAGCTTAGTTCATTATTGTGGAAATAATATAATTGAGTGGTCACAGACTTGCAACTCCACTAGAGTTAGAGGTAGAAGAGATGACTTTATCTGAGGTCGAAAGGGAGGGAGCACATGAACTCATAATACACTTTACCACATGGGGGCGCTAATGGGCCATAGAAGTTAGACGTATTAAATCCTCAGGCATGCAGGCCTCCTAGTTCTCTTGCCAGACTAGACACAGCTGGTAAATACATAAATATGTTTAAAAACCTTCAGTATTGATAGAAAGAGGAAATATATTAATCTACCAAAGCCTATATTGACTGGTGGATTATGTCTCTGGGATTTTCCTGAATTACATCATCCATGAAGCACAACTAGACAGAGTTAGAAACAAGTATTAAAGTGGCACTCGACAATGCTACAATAATACACAATACTGAAACACATTGTGGAACACTCCAACTTTTGAGACACTGAAAACAATCATGGTCAAACATGGTACATGTCTACAATACATTGCATCATCAATACACATGTGTAAAATAATAATTGTAAAAAAAACGATTTAAGTACAATGGATAACCCCAACCCTAACTATGCATCACCAAACCCTCATTCGCATTGGTGTGTACTGTTACTTTTTATTTGGCCAACATTTCTTTAAAAGTCCGTATCAGTTGGAAGCTTCTGTGTTTATAGTCTCAACTCTGAACATGTTTCAACTCAGAAAAATCTTTCACCTGTGACATCATGTCTAAACTTGTCATGTCTAAACTATGCTTTATGGGATAGGTGGATAAGGGTATGGGGGAAGGTTAATGAGCTGTAACGACATATCCATAGATAGTACAGTATACAACGTTCAGAGCTCAGTTCTGACCCTGTCAGCGCTTTGAATTCAAACCCAAACAGAAGTTTACCTGGTCCTTCAGGAGACCCGTGTAACAGAGAACAACTACCAGCTGCTCCTTACTGAAAGTAACTAAGCAAAACATTTTCCTTTCCCCCATTTAGTAAGTTTGCTGTGCTCTTGTCTTCTCTTTGGTATGCCCAGAGTGCTTGAATACCTTAACTGGGAGGATTTTGCTTCCGCAGAGAGCAGAGGAGCTGCCAGGCTTGTGGCTACAGGCACACAGTTAATTGCATCACATCCGCAAGAGTGATCCAGCTGGGTGTGTGTAGCTATGTGGCTGTGTACTCAAGGTTTCTTTCTCTCCATCTCTTTTTTTCCCCTCCCTCCCTCCCTCCCTCGCCCTCTCTCTCATTCTCTCCCTCCCCCTCCTCTCGGTGAGTCTCTAGGTGAGTCAAAAGCAGCCCCGAATCAGGAAGTAGGATGCCGTGACAGACATTAGTAGGCAGAAGGAAATGGGCACCACCACCACACAATGTCACTATGTCTGCTGCTGCTCCTGTCCATGGTAACACAAGGACGAGAGGGAGGAGAGGCCACAGGGAAATGACCCCATCGTCGATCATGTTGCTGCTGGCTCTGACAGCCTGCCTGGCGGGGACTGGTAGGTGTGGACTGTGGATTGGAAAGATGATTTGCACTTACTGCTCATTGGAAACAGAGCTTTCATGGCTTTCTCTACTCTCCTACATTCACTCACTTTCATTACCTGTCTGTTTTCTCTTGGTGTCTCTCTGTTCTGCTCTTTTTTTTTCAGTTTGCCTGAGAATGTAATAGTCTGCTGAAATGTGGTTGATAGTTGCGGGTGGTGGCTGCTGAAATATGTGTGGACACGTTTTATGAAGAGATAGTGAAAGCTCTAGGCCTTTTGACTACATGGTATTCTATCCAGTAGGTCTTACACACTGTACCTGCTGTATGGTTACATGTGTCTTTGAGTGGCTTCACAATGCTTTCTGAAGTTGAATATTTGAGTAGCTCTCCGAGAGCTTGTTCACTTCTATTCAAACGAATGTTATTGTCTTTGTACATCTCTGTCGCATGTCAGTTGTGAAAGAGGCTGAGTTCACATCCCTTCTTGCAACAGGTAGTTAGTTACGAACGATAAGAATCAGCTATAAACACAGTGAAACGTTGATGTTCCTGTTTCATTTCAAAAGACCCATCTTCACCAAAAGAACGAGAACATTGTGTTTTGTCGGTAGGAAAACCATTAACAGAAACATTTTCGCAATGGCATTACCCAGGTTCTAATGGCACAGTTTGTTCCCTCTGTGGTGCACGTTATCTCCATCTGTGTGATACTTCTTTTGAGTTGAAAGAGTCATAGAGTCTACTGCCAGTATATGTAACAGATGTGAAACGGCTTAGTTAGCGTGGGCGCTAAATAGCGTTTCAATCAGTGACGTCACTTGCTCTGAGACCTTGAAGTAGTAGTTCCCCTTGCTCTGCAAGGGCCGCGGCTTTTGTGGAGCGATGGGTAACGACGCTTCGTAGGCGTCAGTTGTTGATGTGTGCAGAAGGTACCTAGTTCGCGCCCGGGTATGGGCGAGGGGACGGTCTAAATTTGTACTGTTGACCCGGATTACTGGTTGCTGCGGAAAAAAAAAGGAGGAAGGTCAAAAGGGGGGTGAGTGTAACAGATGTGAAACGGCTAGCTTAGTTAGCGTGGGCGCTAAATAGCGTTTCAATCAGTGACGTCACTTGCTCTGAGACCTTGAAGTAGTAGTTCCCCTTGCTCTGCAAGGGCCGCGGCTTTTGTGGAGCGATGGGTAACGATGCTTCGAGGGTGACTGTTGATGTGTGCAGAAGGTCCCTAGTTCGCGCCCGGGTATGGGCGAGGGGACGGTCTAAATTTGTACTGTTACATTGATGCTGTTGACCCGGATTACTGGTTGCTGCGGAAAAAGGAGGAAGGTCAAAAGGGGGGTGAGTGTAACAGATGTGAAACGGCTTAGTTAGCGTGGGCGCTAAATAGCTTTTCAATCAGTGACGTCACTTGCTCTGAGACCTTGAAGTAGTAGTTCCCCTTGCTCTGCAAGGGCCGCGGCTTTTGTGGAGCGATGGGTAACGACGCTTCGTAGGCGTCAGTTGTTGATGTGTGCAGAAGGTCCCTGGTTCGCGCCCGGGTATGGGCGAGGGGACGGTTTAAAATTAAACTGTTACATATACTGTATGTGCCTTGCCTTTATCACTGTATCCACTGGCTGGTAACCAAGGGATACGTTCATTTGGAAGGGTTTTTAATGCCATGTCCATGTCTCCTCAACATATACATTTTGAATTACACTGTACATGCCCAAACATTTACAGTAAGTGTCTGTGATGGTCCTTGGAATGTCCGGGGTTAACCTACACAAAGAAAGGTGCTATCTAGAACCTAAAAGGGTTATCAGGCTGTCCCCATAGGAGAACCCTTTGAAGAACCCTTTTTGGTTCCAGATAGAACACTTTTGGGGTTCTACATGGACCCCAAAGGGGTACTACCTGTAACCAAAATAGGGTTCTACCTGAAATGCAAAAATGTTTGCCTATGGGGACAGCTGAAGAACCCCTTTGGAACCCTTTTTTGGAAGAGTGTATGACACATCGGCTCATTTTGTTAAACATGATTAAGGTCACAGCTCTCAACCAGGTACACTACTGACAGGCCCAAACTGATTCACGTCCAAAGATCTGATGACTGTTTGAACTCCTTTTTCTAGGAAACAGTATCACACTGTCTGACTCAGTGTAGTTTGCACATAGTGGAGTCTTTCGTGGGTTTTTTATGAATCCCCAATATTCTAAATTGCATAAAACTAGGGTGATGATTTTTTTTTTCCCTGGCCAAGTGACCCGGGAAAACTCTTGGCTCTCGTTATACCATAGGCTTGAGGTCAGGTGGTGTTATAATGAAGAACTCCTGGCCCTATGTTGCTTAACCATGGACTCTTTCATTCATTGCAGTGTTCTGCCAGGGTGATGCGGACACAAGTACTGTTGAAGAAACACAAACAGAAAATGATGCTGGGTTCTCAGGTGAGCTCTAGCTGTTATCTGTTCCCCCCATGTGCATGCTCCTCCAACACAACCTGGTGGCAATAGCTCGTAACTGCCCCTTTCCAACGGGTTTGGCATTAGTTGTGTTTGTGTTGATACTTTTCTCAATGTCCCCAGTGATCCCAACTGTAAGTGATGCTACCCCTACACCAGACTCATACCTATCATCTGAGAGTCCTTCAGGTGAGATTACACCTGTCTCCATAACACAATTCCATTACCTGATTTCCATCAGAGCCTTGCATGGCAACAACAAAAAGGCCCTCTGGTGTTTCATTTCATTTTATGTCATTTCAGAGGGATATGAGACTGAAGCTGACGCTGGTTCTGGGTTCAGTCCAGGTGTCAATTTAGAAGGTATATTACATCCGTACATCAGCACTTTGTAACAACTGCTGATGTAAAAGGGGCTTTATAAAATAAACTTGGTTGATTTGATTGATTGATTGAACACAAACGACAAAACTGATGGAGTGTTTAAGAAAACCGTGTGTTAGAAGCGGTTATTGAGATGGTGAAAATAATTGCAGAAACATTGCAGACAAGCCGGTGTTACATGTGTAGCGTCATGATCAGTTTCCCACCACGATGGTTCCTCTTCCAGGGGAGGATAATCTCAAATCCTCTGAAGTACCACTGGAGGACAGTCTGAGTCTCACCTTCGTCCTGGTTCCTGTTGTGCTGGTGGTCGTGATAATCGCCATGGTAGTGGGAGTAGTCATAATCAACCGCAGATGGAATCGGAAAGGAAAGAGCAATTCTGGTAAGTCATGAGAACTGTGCTATAGCTGGAAATATGTCCACGTGATGAGAAGTGACATGACCCCATTCTCATACACCATGACAGATCTGCTTGTGACTAGATGTACTGCACAATTCAGTCGTACCTTTTCATTGCATGGGTACTTTACAACACTATGACGTGAAAAACAGCTCTGAGTTGGAGTATGTTTAGCTTTGTGCACACTTATTTAGAATAGTGTGTAGGCCTACAGTTGTGTACTCAACCAGTGGACTCAATACAGTGGATATTGTTAATATACTTTGACATGACTTTATTAGGTGGTGCACGATGTTGGCTATAATGATGGTTTCCTATTCCAGATAACGTAGAAGAGGATAAATATTTGCATGGTAGCGATGACACAGAAAAAGTTCCAATGTAAGTATTGAAAACTGCACTATGAAGTTATATAGTGCATTCGGAAAGTTTTCAGACCCCTTGACTTTTTCCACATTTTGTTACATTACAGCCTTATTCTAAAATGTATATATATGTTTTTAAATGTATTTCTCTCATCAATCTACAATCAATACCACATAATGACAAGGTGATACAGGATTTTAATTTTTTTGGCAAAAAACAGAAATTCCTTATTTACATACTGTAAGTATATAGACCCTTTGCTATGAGACTCGAAATCGAGCTCAGGTATATCCTGTTTCCATTGATCATCCTTGAGATGTTTCTACGACTTGGAGTCCACCTGTGGTAAATTCAATTGATTGGACATGATTTGGAAAGGCATTGAAGGTCCACAAGAACACAGCGGAAATAAATCAGGTAAACTGTGCTAATGTGTAGTGAGTTTCACTTACTGCCTAGTACACAAGGGTCCAAAACTGTAAACCTAAAAAAACACTAAATAGATTCTTACATGGAAGAGGTTTGGATCCACCAAGACTCTTCCTAGAGCTGGCCGCTCGGCCAAACTGAGCGATCAGGGGAGTGGGGCCAATGTCAGGGAGGTGACCAAGAACCCGATAGTTACTCTGACAGAGCTCCATAGTTTATCTGTGGAGATGGGAGAAGTTTCCAGAAGGACATACATCTCTGCAGCACTCCACCAACCAGGCCTTTATGGTAGAGTGGCCAGACAGAAGTCACTCCT
The DNA here is from genome assembly GCF_013265735.2 of Oncorhynchus mykiss. NCBI lineage: Eukaryota > Metazoa > Chordata > Actinopteri > Salmoniformes > Salmonidae > Oncorhynchus > Oncorhynchus mykiss. The sequence goes on along the minus strand of NC_048583.1, from coordinate 12,748,842 downwards.
CAGTAAAAGGCACATGATAGCCCATTTGGAGTTTGCCAAACAGTACCTATAGGACTCTCAGACAATAATAAAAAGGATTCTCTGGTCTGATGAAACCAAGATTGAACTTTTTGGCCTGAATGCCAAGTGTCACGTCTGGAGGAAACCTGGCACCATCCCTACGGTGAAGTATGGTGGTGGGAGCGTCATGCTGTGGGGATGTTTTTCAGCGGCAGGGACTGGGAGACTAGTCAGGATTGAGAGAAAGATGAATGGAGAAAAGTACAGAGAGATCCTTGACGAAAACCTGCTCCAGAGCGCTCAGGACCTCAGACTGGGGCGAAGGTTCACCTTCCAACAGGACAATGACCCTAAGCACACAGCCAAGACAACGCAGGAGTGGCTTCGGGACAAGTCTGAATGTCCTTGAGTGGCCCAGCCAGAGCCCGGACTTGAACCCAATTGAATATCTCTGGAGAGACCTAAAAATCCCCAAATACAGGTGAGCCAAATACCCAAGAAGACTCAAGGCTGTAATCACTGCCAAAGGTGTTTCAACAAAGTACTGAGTAAAGGGTCTGAATAATTAAGTAAATGTGATATTTGTTATACATTTGCAAAGATGTCTAAAAAACTGTTTTTGCTTTGTCATTATGGGTTATTGTGTGTAGATTGATGAAGGGACAAAACAATTTAATCCATTTTAGAATAAGGCTGTAACATAACAAAATGTGGAAAAAGTCAAGGGGTCTGAATACTTTCTGAATGCACTGTATCTAGGCTACTGCTGTCTTGACTGTGCTCTCTATACGTTTGAAGTTGCAGTCACTGAAATTCATATGGCAGTAAATCTGTTTCCTTGGTATGATTTTGACCTCACCCTTTCTCGCCTCTGTTTGTTATTTCCTGTTTAGAAAGAAAGACGTTGAGGAGTTTGAAACAGGCGTGTGTGTGTGTGTGTGTGTGTGTGTGTGTGTGCGTGTGCGTGTGCCGCGTCTGTGTCTCTCTCTCTCTGTGTGTGTGGGGGTGTGTGTGTGTGTGCTCTTTTCCTCAACAAGTTGTTTCACACAAACACACATGCACCCGTCTCTAATATCTGACATAAAGTATATAGTCAAGGAGTATCATATGTGAATCGAAGTGTTTACACATTAGCCTGAGAACTTATGAAAGAGCATTTCAGCAGAAATAAGGCAAAGCTCAAGTTCCTCCTGCTATGACATGACACCTTGTCCCTGGTAAACAAGCTCCTTGTGAGAATATACGGTATGACTAAGGTATCTTTAGTGTAAGAGAAAGACTAACATCGTCAAAAACGATCTCCTGTCAAAACTTTACACTGCACATGAGTGCTCTCTCTCTCTCTCTCTCTCTCTCTCTCTCTCTCTCTCTCTCTAAGCCAATCATGTGTCCATGATGATTTAGCGCATTGACAGAAAACTATTGTCAATGACGAGAGCGCCCCCCTGTGGGAATCAGCAATACTACCACTCAAATGGCCTTGAGTAGAAAATCATGTCAAACTATTGGAGGGAAGGACAGTGCTTATTCAAATACGAACAGTTTTGGGTGGAAATCAGTGAAAAACAGCATATTTCTAAGGAGTTAAATTTGAGACCAGTACACCGTGTGAGAAACCCCTCAACTGTTTTGTCTTTATACCTCAACAGTGGATGTTTGTATTCCCCCCCCCCCCCTCTACACTCCCTTCATTTTAGTCCCTTTATTTTTGTCATTTTCGAATGTCAAAACAGTAATATGAGGGTCTGACGATGTTGGCTGTTTTCCAGGCCCATGTTTGAGGATGATGTCCCCTCTGTGTTGGAGCTGGAGATGGAAGACCTGGAACAGTGGATGAATAAAGATGGTGAGTCATCTTAAAACCCCAAAAGAAAATGTATAGCAGCCCACTAATAACTATCTTTGAAAATCATGTATAACTGGAACAATCTGAGCTGAGGCTGTATATCTTGTATGTTACTTGGCAATAGTCATCCTTGTTCTCCAAGCATTAGACTACTCTTGGTTCACAATACGAAGATCTGTCTGTTGTAAACTCTGTTGACTACTCACTCCTGTTTTGTAATTGAAATTTGGACATGTGCAATCACATGCCTTTCCCTGATAAATGCTGCTGTGAAAACAGGTTGGTTGAGTGTAACTTTTCTCCAATAGAGGGCGCCCTTGTATACTTTACTACTGAGCCACTGCAAGTGTGACGATAGCGTTCATGCATGGACTAGACTGGAGTCAATTCCTTTTATATGTGCACTTTAAATATCTAAGTACATACTGATAGGAAAGCTATTCGTAGACTAAATGTCCATATTGTTTGGGATTTATACAGGGATATTGTATTCGTCACTTGAGCTGTCAATTTGTTTTTTTTAGGTGGCGTTCGAATGGACTCTGGACAAGGGATCTAACATGAGATCATGGTAAACATACACCTGTTATTTACTAACACTATAGTAGTCAACTCTACTGTACTTTGCTGTTAATGTAGCAACGCTGCAGGATAAAATAATGGGCTCTATTCAATCTGCATCACTGAATCGTTACAGATTGCGCGATATAAATGTAAAGGTAATCCCGATTGTGCCGACAAAGGCAGCGTTTACCGTGAACGTAGTCTCGGCTAACGCGGAATATCGCATTTACATTTCAATCACGCTTTAACGCTGAATATCTGTAATACGGATTGAATAGAGTCCAAGGTGGTGACTGGTGAATGCGTCAGTCACACCCATCATTGGAACTCAGGAACAGGGAGGGAGGACATACAGCCTGGTGATGACATATTGTGCTGTTCTGGTGACATAATAACATGACCTGTTGCTGTTGACGTGGGTTGACCTGTCCTGCTGTTACTGTAACATGAAACTCAACAGTCTATCATTTGATTAAGAGAAAGGATCTAGGATCAGTTTAGCCTTTTAGATCATAATTAATAAGATGGACATGGATGGGGAGACCTGATCCTAGATCAGCACACGTACTGATGCTCCAGATACTCAACTAGTCTAAAGAAGGCCAGTTTTATTGCTTATTTAATCAGAACAGCAGTTTTCAGCTGTGCTAACATAATTGCAAAAGGGTTTTTTAATGATCAATTAGCCTTTTTAAAATGATACATTTGGATTTGCTAACACAACGTGCCATTGGAACACAGGAGTGATGGTTGCTGATAATGGGCCTCTGTACGCCTATGCAGATATTCCCAAAAAATCTACTGTTTCCAGCAACAATAGTCATTTGCAACATTAAAAATGTCTACACTGTATTTCTGATCAATTTGATGTTATTTTAATGGACAAAAAATGTGTTTCTCTTTCAAAAACAAGGACATTTCTAAGTGACCCCAAACTTTTGAATGGTAGTGTACATACTCATCATGCGCAGATATTTATCCGTTATTTAACTAGGAAAATCAGTTAAGAACTAATTCTTATTTACAATGACGGCCAAACCCAGATGATGTTGGGCCAATTGTGCGCCACCCAATCACGGCCAGATGTGATTCAGCCTGGATTCAAACCAGGGATTGCAGTGACGCTTCTTGCACTGAAACGCAGTGTCTTAGACTGCTGCGCCACTCGGGAGCCCAATTTAGCAACAGTCATTTCTGTTTTTTTTTGGGGGGGGGGTTGTATTTTGCCCTGTTTTTTTCCACAATTTTGTGATATCCAATTGCGATCCAATTACGATCTTGTCTCATCGCTGCAACTCCCTAACGGGCTTGGGAGAGGCGAAGGTTGAGTCATGCATCCTCCGAAACATGACCCGCCAAACCTCACTTCTTAACACCCGCCTGCCTAACCCGGATGCCAGCTGCACCAATCTCAGAGGAAACATCGCTCAACTAACGACCGAAGTCAGCTTGCAGTCACCCGGCCTACCACAATAGTAATTTCTGTTCCCCCTGCATAGTTTGTTTTGATACGTGGTGGCCACACACACATACATACATACACACACACATACATACATACACACACACACACACATACACACATACACAAACAGATACAGAGCGAGACAGAGTCTCACATACTCCCACACACACACACTCACACGCACAGAAATATACACATGACTGCACAAACACATGCCTCACTTACTGCCTCACTTACTGATAAGGGCACACACACACACAAAGTGACTGCTGAACTCTGTCCCCTAGTCCTCTGTACCCATCATAACCTTCTAACCCTCTGAAGCAGGAAGAGTCCTGACATCTGTTAGCGATTACCACAGGCATGCATGGAAGTGTGGCGCAACAGGGCGTTGGGATGGCCCCTTGTTCTCTCTCTCAGAAAGGCTGGGAGGGTCAAGGTCCATTAGACTAGCTGTGAGCTCACGTCATTCACACACAGCTTTTATTCCCCCCAGGGTTCTGTTGGTTTGCAGCGTGCCATAAGGGTGGAGGGTCATAGACTACTCTCAGTTAACTGTGTAGGGCAGGCCTACTGTAGACCAGTGGAGGCTGGTGGGTGGAGCTATTTGGAGGACGGGGTCATTGTGATGGCTGGAATGTAATAAATGGAACGGTATGAAACACATCAGACATATGGAAACCACTTTTTTGACCCTGTTCCATAATTCCATTCCAGCCATCACAATGAGCCTGTCCTCCAATAGCTCCTCCCACCAGCCTCCACTGCTGTAGACAGCATGCCCTATTGTAGACCTATTGTAAAATCAACTGTAAATATCTGTTTCCAACGGGGGATTTATTGACAGTTTGGTGTAGACTAGATCAACATGCCAGCTGATTGTGAAATGACATCATTCTCATTCCTTCCCAAGGACCTTTGTGAGTTACATACTGTAGGTCAGAGGGTCCGGTGTGACAACCAAACAAATGTTAAAACATCACTTCACTCCTTCCGATGAAGGATGTTATTCTATTGATTGTATGAACATGTACTGTACTGTATGTCGTCGCATGACCTCTCCCTGTCTGTCTGTCTCCTATAGGCTAGTCCCTAAAGAGTCACAGTCAGTCAATTCTCTCTCCCAACCGGCCTCTTGCTGTACTGCCGGTGACAAAGGACATTTCCCCATCGCAGGGAAGGACATTCTGTTACCCAGCAGCACTGTAGGCCTCTTCTTTTCATGTCAATGTCAAAGCAACGTCATCAACCGACCACATTGACAACAAGAAAGCAACACCTCCGCCAAGGTGACTGCAAAAAAACAGGAAATGCTGAATTTATTTTCCATTTCAGCATAAACAAAAGACAAGAAACAATAAATGCACAAGTTAAATGTTTTTAACATCTTAACACCTTAAAATCTGCGTCAAATGTACTGTGGTATAGACTCTATGGAGAAACAGTGTGTGGCAATAGTCCTTTCACTACACGGATCCTGATTGTGGTCGGCCTAGTAATGAATGCTTTTTGCAACGCCTTCAACTCAGTACTGTGCCTTTTTAGTCATTGTTTCAAGTTCATATACACTTTTTATGTGATTGTTTTACTGTCTTTTGTATTCAGCTGTCATGCAGTGAGAGAGGGAATCAGTGAGAGAGGAAGGAGTAAAACACAGGAGGTTGGTGGCACCTTAATTGAGGAGGACGGGCTCGGGGTAATGGCTGGAGCAGAATGAGTGGAATGGTATCAAATGCATCAGACACTTGGTTTCCATGCGTTTGATGCCATTCCATTCGCTCCGTTCCAGCCATTATTATGAGCTGTCCTAAAAAGTGTAAAACTATTGCTGAAAGCGGGTGTCAGTAGCCATGTTCTGACACCCAGACAACAATATCAGGACTTGACCTCCAAAGATCCTACAGGCCCTCCCCTTTACAACATAAACACATATTCCATGCCCACAGTAAAGCCATACCAGATGGTATATAGCCTTATCCCAATGGCCAGCTAACCAGTCCCATGATAGATATGATGGCTCAACAAATGTTTATGCTAAAGACTAGCTAGTGTCTCCTCCTCTCCTCTGCTCTGTCCCTTCTGGTTGTAGTACACAGACTGCATGTGAATCTATCTCTCTGTCTCTCTCTCTCTCTCTCTCTCTCTCTCTCTCTCTCTCTCTCTCTCTCTCTCTCTCTCTCATAAACCCAGACTCTAATTACGAAACCCTGTCTATTGTTTCATGCATGAGATAACTGAGAACTGCTGGTACACTGCTTTGCTTTGGTTCGTGCGCATCACGCAAAGCTAAAGCTGTTTAGAATTCAAGAGGGATTCGGGAAGGTAATATCTGTGAGAGTCTGTGAGATATTTTCACAGAGTGCAAATTTCCGTTTGGTTGTTGTATACAGTGACTGTCTTGTGATGTTTTGTTTTCCATGATTTTCTTTGAGAAACAGTATTTCACAATTACTGTCATTACATCCTAAGCATGTCATTCCTGTTGATGGTACACTGTCTTTCATTGGTTGAATACGTTTTTCCTCCAATGATAGTGGTGTTGTTGATATGCAATCTGAATCTACAAATTCTCATCACATCGATGTATAAATGTTTTGCTCAGCTCTACGTGACAGTCAGTATTTTGCAGTAACTTTCATTGTAAATATGTGGAAGATATTTTTTTAAACTCGCGTGTATATTTTTTAACTGTGTATATTGTGCTTGATTTGATACAAATATTGATATTTGCTTATGGTCATAGGAGTGAATGTGGTCCCTCAATCTCTGTTAGGTCCTCATACTTGTCAGTAATCCAAGTGTTACAGCAGTAGTTATAGTCATTTCAATAAGAAACCAACTGTCCTGCCAATATATTTGCCTATTTGTAAATCATCAATAAATCTGTGACACGCTATTTTATTTATTTTTTTGTTTGCGTGCGCTGGCCCATTAATGTGTGCCACTTCGTCTGTCCCTGTATGCGTCACAGGAGGTTGGTGGCAACTTAATTGGGGAGGACGGACTCGTGGTAATGGCTGGAGCGGAATAGGTGGAACGCTATCAAACACATGGTTTCCATGTGCTTTATGCCATTCCATATGCTCCGTTCCAGCCATTGTTATGAGCCGTCCTCCCCTCAGCAGCCTCCACTGGTGTGTGTGTGTATGTGTGTGTGTGGTAGAGCCAGAAACACATCCCCCATCACCCTCGCTCTACCCTCTCTTCCACCCTCTCTTCCCTCCATATACCTGATGGACGCTCATTGGATGGTAATGGAATTCATATTAGAGGAGGCTGGCAAAGAGCAGCAAGGACAGACATCCTGGAAAGCTATGCATATCAATAAGGAATAAACGCCAGGAGAGATGGAGTCGCTATTCTCTCTCATCTCTCTCTCTCTCTCTCTCTCTCTCTCTCTCTCGTTACATCATTACCAATGTACTGTCTGAAACTCCAGCTCAAGGTCTCCCACCAGTGTTTCTGCTTTTCACCTGGACAGTTATAGTGCCAGTATATGGCATATAAACATGTTTTTATCTCTTTAGATCATTGAAATGTCTGGCGGTTTTTGATGAGTGTCTAGAGGAGACCTTTTAAAGTCATTTAAGAAGTCTATAGATCTACTTTATAAATATGTCTTGAGTGAAGGAGGTTGGGGGGGGGCAGGGCAGAGGGTTAATGTGTCTCCTCCAAATGTTCTATGTACCCCTATGTCAATATAAATTAAACTAAATAAACATTTGATCAAAAAATAAATACATCTCTTGTCAGATATATCTGATATAGTTTGGGCTCCCGAGTGGCGTAGCGGTCTAAGGCACTGTATCTCCGTGAAAGAGGTGTCACTACAGTCCCTGGTTCAAGTCCAGGCTTTATCACATCTGGCCGTGATTGGGAGTCCCATAGGGTGGGGAACACTTGGCCCAGCCTTGTCTGGGGTAGACAAATAAGAATTTGTTCTTAACTGACTTGCCTAGTGAAATAAATAAATAAACATCTAGTTGATATAGCACTGCATGTGTTGGACCTCTACTGCACACCCCAGGGAAAGTGTGCCCCTAAACACAGACCTAATATTACTTTACCTGATTCTGAACTTACTGTAATTGTTAACAGTTGAAATGCAAAAAGGATCACAGATCAGCTAATAACTATTATACTACCACATATTACACTGGACTGGTAGTTGACCTCAGACGGATTCATATGTAACCTTCATGACAGCAGTGTGTGGTAGTTGACCTCAGACGGATTCATATGTAACCTTCATGACAGCAGTGTGTGGTAGTTGACCTCAGACGGATTCATATGTAACCTTCATGACAGCAGTGTGTGGTAGTTGACCTCAGACGGATTCATATGTAACCTTCATGACAGCAGTGTGTGGTAGTTGACCTCAGACTGCTTCATATGTAACCTTCATGACAGCAGTGTATGGTAGTTGACCTCAGACGGCTTCATATGTAACCTTCATGACAGCAGTATGTGGTAGTTGACCTCAGACTGCTTCATATGTAACCTTCATGACAGCAGTGTATGTGAAAATATGGGCATTTCCAGGGCTGTGAGCATTGTTCTCACAGTCAGGGCTAGATTCTGGTTGCTCTGTTTTGTGTTGTGTCTTTGTACGTAGCAGAAAGGGCCGCTCATACAAGGTGATCTGACACAACCTAAACATGACCTAAGCCTAATGTTGACGCTCACTGATATCAGATAAAGGCCACTTAAAATAAACAGATGAGATAATCCAAAGAGATAGAAGACCAGCCAAGATGGCAAGACGACTTCTTGTGCGTGAGAAAAATAGAAGACAAGATGATTAGCTAGAAGTGTTCTTCTGAGATCTGGGTCAACTTGCAAATAACTTATCTTTATACAAACGATACAGTATCTATTCATGGGAAACTACTAAGTGAATCTACAGACTGATGAATGACGGTTCACAGAGATAGACACATCTCTCTGAGATATCAATACATTCATCAAGTCACCCTTGTTTTGTCTGTGTTCATTCTGCCCTGCCAGAGCAGAAAAATATGTTTATCTGAAATCCCATGAAATCTGTGATGTCAACACTGTACACTCAATTCAAATGCCATACCAGGTTTCTGTTTCTCTCTCTGTGTTCACTATCCTCAGTCTGTTCTGCCCTGTACTGGATCCATGGTTTACTGTAGTGCACTGTTTCATTATCTGGCCTGAGCCATTGTTACTGTCACCTCTAATCAATTCTCTCTCTCAGCCACACAGTCAGCCATGTTTTCCTTTTCCAGAGAGGCTGCGGTGTTCTGAGGCAACCTCTTTCTCATCTCTTCATCTTTCTGTTTGTGTGTGGCTTATCTATGCTACCTACTACACTGAACCAGTGGGCAGAGGGTAATCACACACAGCCACAGTACGCACCGGGGAAACAGACGTGGGTGTGTGTGTGTGTGTGTGTGTGTGTGTGAAACAGAGAAAGTGTGTGTGTGGTATCATCCTCTATGATAGTGACACACTTTGCCTCCAGGCCTAGTCCCTCTTGAAGAGTCATGTCCGGCGAGAAGAGAAAAGCCCCCTTCCTTCCCGCACTCATCATCAAAGAAATTAGATCTCACACTGCACTATGCTGCTGCTGTGTGTGGCACAACACGCCTGATGAGCAACACATGATCCTTTCCCGGCAATACTGGGTTAACCCTTTCATCCACAGCAAGAAACCCTGATGCAGCCAACTGAGCTATATTCTTCCTCTGTGAGCTTATTTAACTACTGCACAGGGGAAGGCCTATACAAACAATACCAATGTCATCTTCCCTATTGTACAGAGTAAGAGCTGTGTTTCCCTATGGTCATGTTGGCGGTTGTAAGGGCTTGACCTCAGAGTAATGGTTTAATCTAGTCAAAACAGAGCAAAGAAGTTTCCTGAATGTGAGAAAGCTTTGTATTATTATGATGAAACCCACTTTCCATCCATCATTACACAGACTAGCCACATGACCACCATCCAACCTAGTGGTCAGCAGACAACAGCAGTTCTCCATCACTGACTGCGACCCTCTATTTCTCAACACAACACAGCAGCCCATCAATGGACATTGGGTGTGTGTCAAACTATGAACTCTGCGGGCCCGGAAATACCTCGACGCAAGTCGAGACTCATTTCAGACTTTGTGAGCGAGATGAAAGACATCTGGGATTTGTCATTGGTCTTTAAAAAAACATATGATGCAAATAGAATGGGAAGCCTTGTCTGTTTCTGAGAGCGGAGTTATGATTTGTAAGAAAAAGGCACAATGAGAATGCACAGGCCAGGCCCAATTCCAGTGAGTGTCTTAACAGCCAAATGTGGCTGAACACTCTCCAGCAGCACTGGTCTGGATGCTAGTGGTGGAGCAGTCATAGAAACAGATGGAAGCCATTTGTTGTGTTTTTTCCCCTCTGTAGCTGTGGTCTGGACAGCCTAGCCTAGGCTCCATGTTAATCGGAGTAATGTGTGCAGTTATGTGAGGAATATCGCGGTGTAAATTGAGAATCGTCACAGCAATAAGCTGTCCTGTTGTGTCCCTGTCCAGAGGTTTAACATACAGAGCTGACACTCTGTCATTGATGGATTCCTGCCGTATTCTAAATGTTCTATGGAGCCTGGGTCTGAGACATATGTTCTATGGAGCCTGGGTCTGAGACATATGTTCTCTGGAGCCTGGGTTTGAGACATATGTTCTATGGAGCCTGGGTCTGTCCTGAGACATATGTTCTATGGAGCCTGGGTCTGAGACATATGTTCTATGGAGCCTGGGTCTGAGACATATGTTCTATGGAGCCTGGGTCTGAGACATATGTTCTATGGAGCCTGGGTCTGTCCTGAGACATATGTTCTATGGAGCCTGGGTCTGTCCCGAGACATGAGACATATAGGATGTTAACGTTATTAATTTCCCCTCATATTCCGCAACTCTATGTTGCCCGATGCAATGTGGCCTAAACATATAACACCAACAAAGCCTTTTGTATTTCAATGTGAATACTAATATGACCATACTGATTCCTCTGACTTTGTCTGGATACTCAAATAAACCTAATGTACTATTAGAATATGAAGACAGACAAGTCAGAGGGACTTTTCAATTTCCACATAAGGATTCCCTGCGTGTGGAGGTTTCAACTGCCATGCTGCTCTGCTATCCACAGAGGCTCTAAGTTTATTTGTGTCTGCCTGGCCTGGAAAAGCTCTCCCTCACTCACTCTCACTCTGAGGCATATTTTTCAGCTTTCGTTGGCTCAGTGCCAGTGTCAATTCCATGCTCCTCAGAATCACATTCTTTGGCGCTTAGTGATATCTCAGGCCTTCAGACTAGCTCCTCCTGGCAGATTAAGATACAGGACATGGAAATGACCATAAAACAAAGCAAAACAATACCGGGCACACAGCCGCTTCGCTTCAGCGCTGTGCTAGACACTGGTCCAGGAAATAGCGTTATACTCAAATTGGTTGGTATGAATCTCCTGGGTTTTTCACACACAGATGCATTTCAAGTTTCAAGTTGTATTAGTCATATGTACTGGATACACATGGTATATATCATCCCAAAAAATGCAACAACAATAAAAAATAATAAAAGATACAAACATAAAGAGCACAATCACACACACACACACACACACACTTTGTATGAAATATAAGAAACAGTAGCCAATAGACTGGACCAATTATGTGAAAACAATCATATTCATTATAATAACTACCCTAAACAGTACATGTTTGCGTCGTTCTAAAAAAAAATGTTTTTGGCGTCGTCATCATCCTGCGACTACCAACTCTCTACTAGTCAGTGAACGGAGAACCAAGAGCACTATCGCTTGAGATAGCGGAGAGCATCAAGCGGATAAACTCTGTCTAATTTTCAGCTAATTCCCCTTCAATGCTGGTAGGACACGGACCATACACCATCCCCAAGTGGATTATTTTTTGTCTGTGGGTGACCCGAACTGTTGGACGAATTGAAAGATATTATAATTTGGCATCATATCTAAGCAGGAACGAAAGTATTGAGAGTGGTATCCGAGGTTAGCCAGTTGGCTAACTGGGAAGGTTGCCTAGCTAGCTACTGCTGAGAAAATACGAAGCGGAGGGAGACCCCAGCGGCAAAAAGGGCCATCGACGTGAGCTGTATCCTGAAGAGGGACGCTCCGTTTTTCTGGACACATCAAGAGGAGCCGGAGTCCATTTTGCTGTGTTCTACTCTGATAATTTCGGAGGTAAGAGGTACAAGGAAACGGGTGGACGGTCCCAGCGTAGAAATCGTTACAATAGAGCGCTGGGCCAGACAGTCAGCGGCGGAATGGTTATCTAACTTTAGCGAGATAGCTAGCAATTCCTTGCTAGCCAGCTGCAAGTGTTTCTCACGAAATGAAGCTATTTGTAAACACCAGCTTTGCATATACATTGAGAACGAATTAAATGTGTTAATCTGTGTTTTTAGACACAACGAAACGGATACATTTGTTATTAATAACATGACCACCTTGACCTAGCTAATGTGGTCCATATCGGCTAACGTTAGTTGCTAGCTACCAACCAACTGCTGGACTTTAACTAGCACTAGCTATCTTGCTGGCTGACAAGACACTTTCATTGCACGAAAAACAAGTCTTATGTTTGTCTTGCTTGTTTTGTTTCGGGAGAATGCTAACGTTAGTGTTGGCTTATAATTTCAGTGATTCGTTGGAGAGTGAGTTAGCTATCCAGCTAGATTGCACCGCACGCTAAATCAAGCTAGCTAGCCAGTCTCCTTTTGTTATGCTAACGCTAATCATCCAATTTCTGATAGCATAACATCCTGACTTACTCGCTACAACACAGCATGCAAGCACAATAACGTTTAGTTTGTAAGAGCTTACTTTCGAGTTCGTTACCATCGCAAGCTAACGTTTATCGGATTGTACTTTATCACATTTTATTTTTCTTAGTGTTTTTTCGTAAGTTTGGTGAAGCAAGGTTAACGTGTTGGAGTGCATCTTACTAGCCGCGAGGCACAGCGCCAGTGTGATCCGAGCACATGCTCCTGGCTATGGCATCAGTCAGAGAATGTAGAAATTCGAGATTATCAAGCGAAGATAAGATAAATGCAACTCTTTCTTTGTAAATGTACAATTTCATAAAAAAACATGCATAAAAACAAACACCTGCTAACTATACATCTAGCTAATACAGCAATATCTGCACACCTAGACAAAACGTCAAAGAACAGTGAGTTCTCATATTGGCTAGTTATGTGTTTTAAATTGACGGAAATAATATTGTTGTCACTTTAAGATTTTCTATTTACGTAACCTGTATGGGTAACGTTGCAAACGTATCAAACTAGCCTAGATACCACACCGGAATAGTTACAAAAACTAGCCAAAGTGTACACGGTCCATTTACAATGATGGGGAGCGAGAGATGGGTTAGGTTTGATGTGCGGTTTTGAGGTAACTACTGTTACCTTCCCAGTATCACTAACTGTCATACTTGACTGAGTTGCCACAGTGAATCAAGTAAAGTAAACGGTGCATTTCAAAACTTGGTGTCTACTCTTATGAAAGACTATTAGGGTGTCATGTCGCAATACCTGCATTTTCTTCTTATGTAATCACTATTGTCAAATGTATTATTGCCCTTCCTGTATGTGCCATTTTCCTTATGGAATGTACCGGATGACTCCTCAACTGTAGGGATATGTGATGCAGCACTTAGGAATGTTAAACAAGACACCAGTTGAAAAGTATTTTCAACTGCGTTTCTCCCCTAACAAATCTGGGCCCCATGAGTTTCTACCTACAGTTCCTCAAAATAAAGGTGTATGCCTATAACAATGCACTGTCCTGTAGGCAGGTACACACTGCTAGTCTCTACAGCCAGTTTCTTTCTTCTCAAGACTTGGTGCTGAGGGTTCTCATGCAATCTTGACAGTTCAGCGTGGTCCCTTTTTGTGTTGTCCCCTGCACAAGACAAAATAAAGTTAAATTAAATGTAGGAACGTAAGATAAAGGAAACCCTTTTCTTTTCCTGCTCAATTAATTCATTTATTTTAACACTCCCTCTGTGCTCTCCTCTTGCTCTTGCTCTTTCTCCCTCAGTCCCTCTGTCTTCATAAGGCTTAGAGCCTCTCTGCTCTCTCCCTGCACAGTGAGTCCTCAATAACTCCTCGGCGCTCAGGCCCTCCACAGACTAACAGAAAGGAAGAAGAGAGAGAGGCGGGAGACTCCAAGAGAGAAAGCCCTTAAGGACTCCAAGAGATATATAAAACAATGCAGTACTCTTCTCTCTAATGAAAGCCAGGAAGTGGGACAACCGAAGGGTTTTTTCTCTCTAAATAACAGCTTTTTTCACACTGATTGTGGTGGTGATGGAGAATGTTGGTAAGAGATGAGTAATGGAACACATTCAGGTTCACTAATCCAAATTGTTTATGTGGACTGTCTGGATGTTTCTTTGAGGGCCTCTGAAACTCTAAGCCTACGGGCCTGGCTATTAAATTGTCCACTCATTTAATACCCTTTGGTGTCGAGTGGTGGTTTATCCAAGAGGGTTTGCATCATGCTCTTACAGCCATGCAAATAACAGATAACAAAATCATTGCTGCTGCTCTCACAGCATAAAAACATGTACACACACGATTCTCAGTACAGTTTGTGCTTGGAATTACCAAGATGATACTGCCTGTCGCTACTCCATAACAGATTAACCGACATCTTATACACACTAGTCATGTAATGTATAGCCTGACTCTTACTCACTTAAATGCCTGTGTGATTGCTTTGCGAGGTTAACCTCTTCAAGTGTTTTTTTTCCTTTAGTCTATACCGTTAATATTAGGTCATGAATTTAGGCTATATAAGTCTCCTTTTTATGGGAGTTGTAAAAGAGCAGGGGTCTCAACTTTTTTAGCATGAGAGCTACACAACAAAAATATGTATCTTTTTAAATAGGCACATTCTTCTTCTCTCCCCTTCCTCGTGTCCTTAGTGTCAATATACACTACCGTTGGGGTCACTTAGAAATGTCCTTGTTTTTGAAAGAAAAGCACATTTTTGTCCATTAAAACAACAGTGTAGACATTGTTAATGTTTTAAATGACTATTGTAGCTGGAAACGCCTGATTTTTAATGGAATAAGTGCATAGGCGTACAGAGGCCCATTATCAGCAACCATCACTCCTCCACTCCAATGGCATGTTGTGTTAGCTAATCCAAGTTTATCATAATTTTAAATAGTACCCGCAAAAAAACAGTTTTAACGTCAACAGTGAAGAGGTGACTCTGGGATGTTGGCCTTCTAGACAGAGTTGCAAAGAAAAAAGCATATCTCAGACTGGCCAATAAAAATGTACGATGGGCAAAAGAACAGAGGAACTCTGCCTAAAAGGACAGCATCCTGGAGTCGCCTCTTCACTGTTGACGTTGAGACCGGTGTTAGCGGGTACTATTTAATGAAGCTGCCAGTTAAGGACTTGTCTGTTTCTCAACCTAGACTAATGTACTTCCTCTTGCTCAGTTGTGCACTGGGGCCTCCCACTCGTTCTATTCTGGTTAGGGCCAGTTTGCGCTGTCCTGTAAAGAGAGTAGTTCAGCGTTGTACGAGATCTTCAGTTTCTTGGCAAATTCTCCCATGGAATAGGCTTCATTTCTCAGAACAATTTGTTTCTAGCCATTTTGAGCCTGTAATCGAACCCACAAATGCTGATGCTCCAGATACTCAACTAGTCTAAAGGACAGTTTTATTCCTTCTTTAATCAGGACAACCGTTTTCAGCTGTGCTAATATAATTGCAAAAGGGTTTTCTAATGATCAATTAGCTTTTTTTTAAATGATAAACTTGGATTAGCTAACACAACGTGCTGTTGGAACACAGGAGTGATAGGCCCATTATCAGCAACTATGTAGATATTCCATAAAATCAGCTGTTTCCAGCTACAATAGTCATTAGCAATGTCTGCACTGTATTTCTGATCAATTTTATGTTATTTTAAGGGACAAAAATGTGCTTTTCTTTCAAAAGCAAGAACATTTCTAGGTGGCCCCTAACTTTGGAATGGTAGTATACCTACTACTATATGGTTAATAAACAACTTCTAAAATTTTTTTTTTTTTTTTTCATGTACAAATAAGGTGCTTTGCTGATTTTAAGTTTGTCTCAAAATGAATCTGTAAATGTTGGTTGGAAGTGTAACCTTCTTGGGTAAAGCAAAAAAATGTATTCTCTTTCTATTTTCCCAAATTCTATTTTCTCAGTTTTCTGGAGGAAAATGAACACCTTTTGATTTGAATGCAATTCCCCTTTAATTATACATCTAGTGTGTGAGAAATGTACTCTCTAATGTGATGGTTTTGTATTGCTGCTGTTCATTTCATGATGAAGTTTGCAAATAATAGATACAAATGAGTGATGCGCCGATATCCAATATTTTCCTTGCCAAAAGAACGATACTGATGACCATTATTAAAAATTTTAGCTGCCTTTTTAAAAGCTTTCTAGTGCAGTTAAGTAGTTAAAACACACACATGGACCCAGTGTTCTAAGACACTGCAGCTCTGTGCAAGAGGCGTCACTACAGTCCCTGGTTCGAATCCGGGCTGTTATCACATCCGGCCATGATTGGAAGTCCCATAGGGCGGCGCACAATTGGCCCAGCGTCATCCTGGTTTCGCCGGGGTAGGTCGTCATTGTAAATAAGAATTTGTTCTTAACTGACTTGCCTAGTTCAATAAAGGTTACAAACACACCACACCGATCAAAGTTATTTTGTTGGCATTTACGTATGTCCCCATTACTAGTAATACATAATCAAAATCTATTTCTTTCACTTACTTGCTGTGCTGTTTCGTTGTTCAGTCGTTTCATTCTCAACCCGGATTTCTATGGAACGCCGTTTGGGTCTTTGCGTGTCAAAGTTGCTATTTAACACTATTTCAAATAAATGTTTATTTGTCACATACACATGGTTAGCAGATGTTAATGCGACTGTAGCGAAATGCTTGTGCTTCTAGTTCCGACAATGCAGTAATAACCAACGAGTAATCTAATATAACAATTTCACAACAACTACCTTATACACACAAGTGTAAAGGGATGAAGGATATGTACATAAAAATATATGAATGAGTGATGGTACAGAATGGCATAGGCAATATGCAGTAGATGGTATAGTGCAGTATATACATATGAGATGAGTAATGTAGGGTATGTAAACATTATATGAAGTGTGCATTGTTTAGTGGCTAGTGGGACATTTTTTTACATCAATTTTTACATTATTAAAGTGGCTGGAGTTGAGTCAGTACGTTGGCAGCAGCGGTGGCTGTTTAACAGTCTGAAGGCCTTGAGATAGAAGCTGTTTTTCAGTCTCTCGGTCCCTGCTTTGATGCACCTGTACTAGAGGTCAACCGACTATGATTTTTCAACGCCGATACCGATTTATTGGAGGACCAAAAAAGCCCATACGAATAATCGGCCAATTTTTTAGAAATGTATCTGTAATAATGACAATTGCAACAATACTGAATGAACACTTATTTTAATATAATACATAAATTAAATCAATTTAGCCTCAAGTAAATAATGAAACGTGTTCAATTTGGTTTAAATAATGCAAAAACAAAGTGTTGGAGAAGAAAGTAAAAGTGCAATATGTGTCATGTAAGAAAGCTAACGTTTAAGTTCCTTGCTCAGAACATGAGAACATATGAAAGCTGGTGGTTCCTTTTAACACGAGTCTTTAATATTCCCAGGTAAGAAGTTTTAGGTTGTAGTTATTATTGGACTATTTCCTTCTACCATTTTCTATTTCATTAACCTTTGACTATTGGATGTTCTTATAGGCACTTTAGTATTGCCAGTGTAACAGTATAGCTTCCATCCCTCTCCTCGCTCCTCCCTGGGCTCAAACCAGGAACACAACGACAACAGCCACCATCGAAGCAGCGTTATCCATGCAGAGCAAGGGGAACAACCACAGGCTCGGAGCGAGTGACGTTTGAAATGCTATTAGCGCACGATAACTAGCTAGCCATTTCACTTCGGTTACACCAGCCTCATCTCGGGAGTTGATAGTTTTGAAGTCATAGACCGCGCAATGCTTGACGCACAACGAAGAGCTGCTGGCAAAACGCACAAACGTGCTGTTTGAATGAATGTTTACGCGCCTGCTCAGTCAGATACTTAGATGCTTGTATGCTCAGTCAGATTATATGCAACGCAGGACACGCTAGATAATATCTAGTAATATCATCAACCATGTGTAGTTAACTAGTGATTATGATTGATTGTTTTTTATAAGAAGTTTAATGCTAGCTAGCAACTTACCTTTGCTTACTGCATTTGCGTAACAGGCAGTCAGTCTCCTTGTGGAGTGCAACGAGAGAGGCAGGTCGTTATTGCGTTGGACTAGTTAACTGTAAGGTTGCAAGATTGATTCCCCCGAACTGACAAGGTGAAAATCTGCCGTTCAGACCCTGAACGAGGCAGTTAACCCACCGTTCCTAGGCCATCATTGAAAATAAGAAGTGGGACGCAACCGTCTCCTATACCATAAGAAGTTAACACCATAGTTCCCTCCAAACTCATCATCAAGCTCGAGAACCTGGGTCTCGACCCCGCCCTGTGCAACTGGGTACTGGACTTCCTGACGGGCTGCCCCCAGGTGGTGAGGGTGGGTAACAACTAGAGGTTGTATCAAAAAATATATTAAAAAAATTCTAAAAAATCAACCTTTCATTAAATCACACATGTAAGATACTCAATTAAAGCTACACTTGTTGTGAATCCAGCCAACATGTCAGATTTTAAAAAGGCTTTTCGGCGAAAGCATAAGAAGCTATTATCTGATGATAGCAAGAGAGTAAGAGCCTAGCATATTTCAACCCTGCAGGTGCTACACAAAACGCAGAAATAAAATATAAAACATGCCTTACTTTGACAAGCTTCTTTTGTTGGGACTCCAATATGTCCCATAAACATCACAATTTGTCCTTTTTTTAGATGAATTCCGTCCATATATATCCAATATGTCCTTTTATTTGACGCGTTTGATCCAGGAAAAAAAAGCTTCCAAAATGCGCAACGTCACTACAAAATATTTCTAAAGTTGCCTATAAACTTTGCCAAAATATTTCAAACTACTTTTGTAATACAACTTTAGGTGTTTTTAAACGTTAATAATCAATCCAATTGAAGACGGGTCTGTGTTCAATACAGGAAGACAACAAACCAAGCTACTTTTCACATCTTTCCCAACTCTCAGAGTTCCAAGATGGCCTTCTTCTTCACTGCACAAATTAATAACCTCAACCAAATTCCAAAGACTGGTGACATCCAGTGGAAGCGGTAGGAACTGAAAACAAGTTCCTAAGAAATATTGTTTCCCCATGAGAACCCATTGAACAGACGGAGACCTAAAAAAAAAAAAAAACTGAACGGTTAGTCCTTAGGGTTTTGCCTGCTACATAAGTTCTGTTATGCTCAGACATGATTCAAATAGTTTTAGAAACTTCAGAGTGTTTTCTATCCAAATCTACTAATAATATGCATGTCTTATATTCTTGGCATGAGTAGCAGGAAGTTGAAATTGGGCACGCTATTTATCCAAAAGTGAAAATGCTGCCCCCTATACCTTAAGAAGTGAAATGCTGAGCTGTAGTCAATGAACAGCATTCTCACATAGGTATTCCTCTTGTCCAGATGGGTAGGGCAGTGTGGTTGCGATTGCGTCGTCTGTGGACCTATTGGGGCGGTATGCAAATTGGAGTGGGTCTAGGGTGTCAGGTAGGGTGGATGTGATATGGTCCTTGACTAGTCTCTCAAAGCACTTCATGATGACGGAAGTGAGTTCTACGGAGCGGTAGTCGTTTAGCTCAGTTACCTTAGCTTTCTTGGGAACAGGAACAATGGTGGCCCTCTTGAAGCATGTGGGAACAGCAGACTGAGACTCAAACAAATATATGCGGCTGTGATTATAATCGAAGAGAATTCTCTTGGTAGCGGTCTGGATTTGACGTGTCAATTAAGCTTGTTGACCAATCGAGACCCGAATATGACTACGCTTCACTTAAGGCGTTCATACATTTTTTAACGTAGTTATTGCACATTGATTACACTATCACTCGTATTTCATGTCACGACGATTCATCGAGACATGGATACATGCTATGATTTGCGCACCTGCAGTGCTGGTCATAAACAAAAATAAAATAAGCTAGCAAGCGCATGGATGCAAACAGTGTTTTTCCCCAAATACTTAGCAAACGACAAACTGTTTCAGTAGCTATAGTTAGCTAGCTACAGTTGAAGTCGGAAGTTTACATACACTTAGGTTGGAGTCATTAACTCGTTTTTCAACCACTCCACACATTTCTTGTTAACAAACTATAGTTTTGGCAAGTCGGTTAGGAGATCTACTTTGTGCATGACACAAGTCAGTTTTCCAACAATTGTTTACAGACAGATTATTTCACTTATAATTCCTGTATCACAATTACAGTGGGTCAGAAGTTTACTTACACTAAGTTGACTGTGCCTTTTAAAAAGCTTGGAAAATGCCAGAAAATGATGTCATGGCTTTAAAGTTTCTGATAGGCTTATTGACATCATTTGAGTCAATTTGAGGTGTGGATGTATTTCAAGGCCTACCTTCAAACTCAGTGCCTCTTTGCTTGACATCATGGGAAAGTCAAAAGAAATCAGCCAATACCTCAGAAAAAAATGGTAGACCTGAAGGTACCACATTCATTTGTACAAACAGTAGTACGCAGTATAAACACCATGGGACCATGCAGCCATCATACCGCTCAGGAAGGAGACTCGTTCTGTCTCCTAGAGATGAACGTACTTTGGTGCGAAAAGTGCAAATCAATCCCAGAACAGGAAAGGACCTTGTGAAGATGCTGGAGGAAACGGGTACAAAAGTATCTATATCTATGAAAGGCCGCTCAGCAAGGAAGAAGCCATTGCTCCAAAACCGGCATTAAAAAAAAGCCAGAATATGGTTTGCAACTGCACATGGGAACAAAGATTGTACTTTTTGGAGAAATGTCCTCTGGTCTGATGAAACAAAAATAGAATTGTTTGGCCATAATGACCATCATTATGTTTGGAAGAAAAACGGGGATGCTTGCAAGCCGAAGAACACCATCCCAACCGTGACGCACGAGGGTGGCAGCATAATGTTGTGGGGGTGCTTTGCTGCAGGAGGTACTGGTGCACTTCACAAAATAAATGGCATCATGTGGCAGGAAAATGATGTGGGTATATTGACGCATTCTCTCAAGACATCAGTCAGGAAGTTGACGCTTGGTCGCAAATGGGTCTTCCAAATGGACAATGACCCCAAGCATACTTCCAAAGGTGTGGCTAAATGGCTTAAGGACAACAGTCAAGGTATTGGAGTGGCAATCACAAAGCCCTGACCTCAATTCTATAGAAAATGTGTGAGCAGAACTGAAAAGGTGTGTGCAAGCAAGGAGGCCTACAAACCTGACTCGGTTACACCAGCTCTGTCAGGAGGAATGGGCCAAAATTCACCCAACTTATTGTGGGAAGCTTGTGGAAGGCTACCCAGAACGTTTGACCCATGTTAAAATGTTTGAAGGCGATACTACCAAATACTAATTGAGTGTATGTAAACTTCTGACCCACTGGGAATGTGATGAAAGAATTTAAAGTTGAAATAAATCACTCTACTATTATTCTGACATTTCACATTCTTAAAATAGAGTGGTGATCCTAACTGACTTTTTACTAGGATTAAATGTCAGGAATTGTGAATAACTGAGTTTAATGTATTTGGCTAAGGTGAAAACTTCCAACTTCAACTGTAAAGAGCTAGGTGTCATCTAAAATAACCCTCATTTATAATACTGTTCTTATTTGATTAATGGTTGGATCCATCTATTTGAAGATAGCCACAACAGTGGACGTTGGTTAGCCTTCAAGCTAAAAGTATGGCATAATTCTGTGATTTTTCACTGTCAATTACTTTTAATTTGAGGGCAAACCGCAAATTCCACTTGTGCCTAATCCTTATTGTGGCTAGCTTCACAGCAGTTGAAGCTAGCTGGCTGCTTATAACGTTAGCTTTGGGCAACAGGGTTACCCTGTTGAGTGTAGGGGGCAGTATTTTGATGTTTGGATGAAAAACGTACCCAAATGAAACTGCCTATTTCTCAGGCCCAGAATCTATAATATGCATATAATTAGAAAACACTAAAGTTTCCAGAACTGTCAAAATATTGTCTGTGAGTATAACAGAACTGATATTGCAGGCGAAAACCTGCAGGAAAATCCAACCAGGAAGTGCCTAAGAGAAACAAATCTTCCTGTTCCATTGCATGCCATTGCATGCCTTCCCTACATTTAAAGGGATATCAACCAGATTTCCCTATGACTTCCACATGGTGTGAACAGTCTTTTGACATAGTTTCAGGCTTTTTTTCTGAAAAATGAGCGAGAACGATCACATCAGTGGATGGCTGGGTGCTAGCAGAGTTTTGCATGTGCAACAGTTTGGAGCAGACATTTTCTCTCTCCTATTGAAAAAGCTATGGTCCGGTTGAAATATTATCGATTAATTTATTGTAAAAACAACCTGAGGATTGATTATAAAAACGTTTGACATGTTTCTACGAACTTTACGGATACTATTTGGAATTTTCGTCTGCACGAGCCTGTGGATTTCTGAACAAAACGCGCCAACCAAATGGAGGTTTTTGGATTTTAAAATCTTTATCGAACAAAAGGAACATTTATTGTGTAACTGGGAGTCTCGTGAGTGCAAACATCCGAAGATCATCATAGGTAAGCGATTCATTTTTATTGCTTTTCTGATTTTTGTGAGGTGTCTACTTTGCTGCTAGCTGTTTGTAATGTTTTGTCTGCTGAGAGAGATGTCCTAACATAAACGCTTTGATTGCTTTTGCTGTAAAGCTTTTTTGAAATCTGACATGCCAGGTGGATTAACAACAAGCTAAGCTGTGTTTTGTGATTTCATGAAAATTAAATACTTTTAGTAATTTAATTTGAATTTGGCGCTCTGCAATTCAGCGGGTTGTTGACACAAACGATCCCACTAACTGGATGGGTGCGCCAAGAAGTTAAGTAGCTGTCTAGCTATTTATTTTCATGATCTGAAGTTCAATTTCAATAGGCGAACAACAAGTGGCTACCGAGCTAATACTTACTCACAGGGATTCCTAAATCATTGCTAAGAATAATGAAAATGACAGCAGTTTCTACTGGTCATTGTTTTCAGGCTGGTGTATTGGTGCTAGCTAGCTACCCCCGAAGTTGCGGTCAAACAAATTATGCTTTATTACCAACGCGGTATTGTAAGCACATCGTTCGTTTGTGGCCGGTGTTTGCTTGTTTGCAGACTTTTGTACAGCTTTGACAGTGCTACAATCTTTTTTGACACGCCAGACCCAAACAGCTTTCCATAGTATGCATGTCATGAAGCTAATAGCATTGACGCTATTAGTGTAACTCCGATAGGGCAACATCTGAAAAATTAGCGCACATGGTAGTGTGTACTAGTGCTCGACCAGTTGGCGAAAGCCAACATCGCCCACGACAGAGAACGTTTGATTTTCAAGGGCAATTAATTCCATTATCTTGGCTTTAATGGATTTCGCATTTTGAGTTGTCTCTCTGAAATGTTCTTGCTATTTCAAATGACTGCTCGATCCACATAAACATGGAGTAATAGACAAACGCGCACCAGACAGACGGACAATATTGCTGGAAATGAATTGGCAAAAATGTATTAGGTTTGACTAACCAAGGGTGAGAATTTTGTGATGAATAGATAGTAGCTGGGAGCTTGCGGTGTCTGATACTTGAGATTTGTTTGACAGTTTTGTCAGTTTTGTTTTATTTTACTTTCAGAATTATTTGCGAGCTATTCATAGGTGGGCTGCGAGCTACGGCAGCTTGAGATCGACCTCACCCCTGTGACAGAGTGTTTGGTTTCGAGCCCACAGCAAAGAGCCTACTTGTTTTCCTGAGCTCAACCCTCCGTCGCTGTCTCTGCAGCTCTACAATTTGCAGGGATTGAAAGTTATTTTGACGGCTGAGGACCAGGCAGCAGAACTGTGGTGGTTTGACGGTTCATATAATCCTTTATGATACGAGTCTGGCTCCTACAGGTTAAATATGATATACAATCTAAGTTTGAGGTAGCTGCAGTGTTTGCAGAGTGACGTATTTGGCAGATTCAGGTGGAAAGAATGTGCCTTGCTGTTTAAGTTTGTCTCTCAATGAAGCTGTAACTGTTGGGTGGAAGTGGAACCTCCTTGGGCAAAACTATAGGGCCGTTCTTCTGGTAATGCTAGAGGGGGGCTTCAGTGAAGGAGAGGCCATTGTCACAAGACGTTTCACATTTAATTTAGGCCTGTCTGTTAGCCACACAATGGCATTCTTCAGGTTCTCAAATGACTTTGGTTCAGGTCAAGGGTGGAGTTGATGGGTTTATGCATTAATGTCATTTGCCAAAATGATTGAGGAACTTCACATGGCTTTCGAGAACTATATTCCTACTGGATTATGAGCTGTAACAGTGATTTTTCAGTTTCCTACCTCTCACACTGAGGGATTTTCTCCACTCACAGCTTTCCAGAATAAGGTCAGTGAAAACATTTGACAGAGAGCATTCATGCATCATGGATCTTCATAGACATTCATGGGCCTGCCATTTTTATTTTATCTTTGTAAATGGAGGATGTAGCTAATGTTTCTCTTGCTTATGTAGACAACCGGTTGGTTTCAATAGGTTACAGATCCAGCCTTGGACTGCAGTCTTGTGGAAAGCATTCTATAATGCAAACACGTCTAATGGGTTTGTCTCGTGCTGACTGACCTTCTAGTACTATGGGTTAGAGAACATTTGCTGGAAGCAGTGGCCTATAGAATGTTGTCTTGCTCTAATGGTTTTGTCTTACTGTGAAGTATGGCTTATCCACATTCTCTGTCACCCACGGCTGTTTCAGACGGTAGGATACTGACCCCTGGGCTCTGCTAAAAGCATTCTCATCCACGGCCCTGGCTTTGAAGTAGATGTTGCCACAACACCGGGGAGATGAAAGGGGGCTTGGCAAAGGGTGTAGCTGTGTATCTCTGTTCTCTTGATGTGCAGGTGTCGTTTTATGTATGTGTGACTGAGACCATGGGGGCTTGCCTAGTGGAAAGAACGTTCGTCTTACTACTTCACTCCAATTTCCGAGTGAAGGCAGACTTTCTGAAAGCCGACTTTCTGATAAACGTATGTCAGAGGGGTCTCGCTAATCAAGAAGACCAGCTGGCTTTTATGACTGCTCCAAGTCGACCATTGAACTGACTGAGGCGACCCTGGTGTGTCCTTCATACTGTAGACCGGTCTCCTGTGTGTCTTGGAAAAGTCGCCTCCAACAAACGGAATAGGCTACCTCATTTAACTTTAGCCAGGCGACCCTGCCTACCACGATGACATCCTCTCAGACCTAAGACTTTACAGGATCAAGGTGGAATGTTATTTTCTCCCCTCCACCTCGTCTCATTTTTAAACCGTGACGTCATGAAAGTTGGAGCAGGAGCATCATCCGTTCCACAGTAGGGCCCAGGCGACCTTTTTTCTCTGTCCCATTGTGAATGGCTTCATGCAGCTCCCTATCTGCGGTGGTGAGCGAGAAGGACCATGTAAATAATTCAGAGCCCTGCCATGCATGCCTCTCTGGGGCTGGGATCACTGAGGAGTCTCCTAGCAAAGCAGCCTGTGCTTTGATGTGGGCTTCTGGTGTGAATACTAGCCTATGTATGGGACACAGTGAGTCAAGGGACTGGGGGAGGAGGGGGCGATTCTGATAGATACATCTCAGGATGATTACAACTGATAGAACAGTACATTTTTATTTATTTATTAAAGGAATTTTCTATGAAGAGTGTGCCTGGTTCTTTCTGACCACTGTGGTGAACCCCATTTGATAAGGAGATGGCATACTTGTAGATAAAGTATGATTTTTACAGTTAAAGTGGCTTGTGCATTATTATCTTTCCCCATGACTTTGTAGAGGAGTTATTCATTTCAGGGCAAATATAATTTCATAAGATGACGAAACAAAAATAGAAACGCATTATGCAACAATTTCAAGGATTTTACTGAGTTACAGTTCATGTAAGGGAATCAGTCAATTGAAATATTTTATGGATTTCACATGACTGGGCCTGGGAAGAGAATAGGCCTACCCACTTGGGAACCAAGCGCTCCTATTGGTGAGCCAGGCCCAGCCAATCAGAATGAGTTCCCCGTAAAAGGGCTTTATTACAGACATATATACTCCAGGTGGCTGGCCTCAGGTAAAGAAGCCGGATTGTGGAGGGACTGGCTTGGTTAAAACGATTCTCTAAAATGAGGTAGGAGGCGGCTTATGGTAGAGAAATTAACATTAAATTCTCTGGCATCAGCTCTGGTGGACATTCCTGAAGTCAGCATGTCAATTGCCGGCTCCTTCAAAACTTGAGACATCTGTGGCATTGTGTTTTGTGATTAAACTGCACATTTTAGTGGCCTTTTATTGTCGCCAGCACAAGGTGTGTAATGATCATGCTGCCAGTTGGAAGGATTATCTGGACAAAGGAGAAATACACAACAAACAGGGATGTAACCAAATTTTTGTGCGTATGGAACATTTCTGGGTTCTTTTATTTCAGCTCATGAAACGTGACCAACATTTTACATTGTTTTATATATTTGTTCAGTATAAATGGAGCCTCCTGCCAGAACTTTAAACAAAGCAATATAAACAACTACAATTCTAGGAGTATTAGTCCATTTCACTGGAAATATTTATTTGATTCCTTAAAATTTTTATTTTCCGCCCATTGCAGAGGCATCTGGAATTGGCCCACTAACATCAAAGTGAATCCAAATAATTTATTCATTGTTCTTCGTTGACACATTCAGCTTCTATTTCTAATGAAAGAGAGCAATACTTGGGCTGAAGAAAATCCTACTTAGCCAAAATGTGGGTCTATATTTGAAGAGGGCCGTGGTAGCTAGCTAGACATCGACGCTTGAGATGTGTTGAATGGAAAACCCCCCGCCTTCCACCAATCCCGTTATAAAGAAAGAAATCTCTTTTTCCTATTCCCACATTTTGCTGTCTGAGCGTTGTTTTGCCTCTTAAAGTTATCTAAAAGGATTACCTCCACAAGAGCGTTGGCAGTCTAATTCAATGGACCTCTGAAATGGGGTGAAAGGGAAACCACGGCATTGTCTTGCCTCTCGCCGGCCAGTGCTGCTGAGGTTTTTCTTTTTGTTCTCTGCGCTTCTCTCTGGCATTGAACGTTTTCACAGTCCGCAGTCTGTCTCAAAACAGCTGCACTGTCCCCATCCCCATAGAAATAGAATTACAAGAACAGGAAACACCAGACCATGCCAATGTGATGGGATAGAACACATGGGTACACTTGATTCCTGTTCTAATACTTATTTCTATGCCATGATCCTTCTTTGACTGACACACTAATGGGTAGAACACAATGTCTGTTCTAGTAACTATATTTCTATGCCTGGATGTCCCTTCCTGTGATCTTTCGGACAGGAAGCTGGCCCTGTCATCATTGGGAACAGACCTCGCCCAGACCAGGCTCATCCTGGTGTGGTGCCTTCTATGCCCCCTATGCTCTTCCTTTCCTGTCAGTGGATCTCTGGGATGTCTCTCTGTTCCTAAGTGCACTTCCCTCCCGACCAGCACTCTTGAGCTTGGAGCACCGCTGATTGTTTAAGCGAAGCAGGCAGCCCCTTCATGTCTCTCATGGTGCTATCAGTGTCTGTGACTGTCTTGGTGGTGCATAATTACACTTTCCCCCCTTCCTCACCCCAGCCTGTCCTTAAAAGAAATCCCCACCACCCTTCTTTCTGAGGCTGAGGGAGCAGGACGATATCCCCATGAAAGGAGGACCCCCCCCCCATGCTGAGGGCCTGTTCACATAGAAACGTCTGTCTTTGTGAATGGAGAGGCCTCCCTGACAAGCCCTGGTCAGAGACAGCAGGCCTCCCACCCTCCTCTACTGCAGGAAGCCTGGGCCCCACAGCGAGCTCCACAACGTGGTTTGCTCTGATGATTAACTCCTGAACTCCAGAACTTGAAGGCTTTTTGTTTGGGTCTTTGCTCTTATGAAATACTGTTGGGTGTTCGAACAGTATTATTATTTTGTACTGTTGAAGCTCAGTTGCACAAATTTCCACAAACTAAAGGACAAAGCCAAATCTTACATAATGTGAAAAACGCTCACTCTTACTGCACAGGTCTAGACTAGCTCTCATATTGATGCGATGTAACATCGAAACAACGACATTACAGATCTTGAAACATACCATGAAAAATTTAAACGGAGAGGAATGCCGACACCGTTTCAAATTCTCAGAAATTTCAGAGATCCTGTAATTACGTGTCTGTTGCGTTCCAAAGGGTGTATAGTGCAGTGGGCCTTTGTCAAAAGTAGTGCACTATATCGGAAATAGGGTGCCATTTGGAACACCTAAAGTTTTTATTTATTTAAATCATGGTTGCTCTGCCCCACATTCCCCTCCCTGCGCACCATGAATTATTTACTGCTTATCAAAATTCTAAGCCGAGACCGGAGAGGCCTTGGTCGGATCTCACCTGATGAGAATGTTTCGCAGTGTGAGGCACAGCAGGCCTCTTCTCACAGTCATTGACTGTGGACACACACACTCACTCTCTCTTCTGTAGTCTCAAGGAGGGGTAACTTAATTATGCCCTAGTGAAGGCGAGCCGGCCGCCGAGCCTGCTGGGTGATATAACACACAGTAACACGGCAGGGTCAGTGACATTGAGTAGTTAATACGCTACTGCAATGCTGCAGGCGTATTGTGCTGCAATGTAGCGTTATGTGGCTACCCCCTGCTGCAATGTTATTGAGGACCTGCGAACGGGTCGACCAGCAGTGGCCTAGCCCGTGTGTTTTGCAGGCTATGCTGTCAGAGATGGGCAGCTCAGTCAAAGTGCCTTAAGGTCTATTAGGGAGGATAATCCTCTAGGATTGTCCAGTCCAGCAGTGGATAGAGTGGAGAAGAGGGGACGACAAAGTCAGTATAAATATCACTACAGTGCCTTGCGAAAGTATTCGGCCCCCTTGAACTTTGCGACCTTTTGCCACATTTCAGGCTTCAAACATAAAGATATAAAACGGTATTTTTTTGTGAAGAATCAACAACAAGTGGGGTGGGACACAATCATGAAGTGGAACGACATTTATTGGATATTTCTAACTTTTTTAACAAATCAAAAACTGAAAAATTGGGCGTGCAAAATTATTCAGCCCCCTTAAGTTAATTAATACTTTGTAGTGCCACCTTTTGCTGCGATTACAGCTGTAAGTCGCTTGGGGTATGTCTCTCAGTTTTGCACATCGAGAGACTGACATTTTTTCCCATTCCTCCTTGCAAAACAGCTCGAGCTCAGTGAGGTTGGATGGAGAGCATTTGTGAACAGCAGTTTTCAGTTCTTTCCACAGAAGGGGGCCGAATACTTTTGCAAGGCACTGTATGTGCCCCTCTCTCTCTCTCGCTCTCTCGCTCTCTCTCTCGCTCTCTCTCTCTCTCTCTCAATAATATATTACTCTATACCCCCCAACACCCTGCTCGCGCCTTCCCTCAGTGCAGCCAGACTTTCTCTAACGCATGGCAACCATCTGCTTTCCAGATTACTCTCCTTTCCACTACAAGGAAAGCCAGCCCGCAGAACGACAGGGCAAGCCAACACCATCTCAGGTTTTTTCGACCGATACAGCAAACAACATAGTCGTGTGTCATCCCGTTTTGCAATGGAATGTTACATTGGTGGGAGAACGCAACTTCATGCAGTGAACTCCTTATCTTAGGGAAGCATTCAGTTCTTCAAAGAGGGGCGGTTAATGCGAACCTCTGTCCAGCATAGCTAGAATGCAATGTTTTGGTAAGAAGTGTGCAATTCTTTCAATTGACAATTATAACTTGTATTAACCTCATGTATTTATAGCTGTAATATATTTTTGTTGATTAAATAGTTGTCCTCGTGGCACCATTTGCAAACACACTGGTCTTAATGAGGCTGCCATTAATAAAAAATGAGCAGGTTATTGAGATGGATGATTACATTTAGTGTTTGACACTTTCCTAGGGTTTATTTCTATATTGATGTGAGAATTTCCTAAGGGTTTTCCTTGTAGTTCTACCCATACTCTCCCTTTGTCACCCCTGCCTTGTTTCACCCCCCAATCCTATTTCCTCTGGCTGGCAGTCGGTGGCCTCAGCAATTCAAAGAGGGAGGCTCTGCAGAGCTCAAGAATAACATGCTGTAGCACTGAGCCCCCCCCCCCGGGCAGGTCTAAGGTATGTCTTTGTCATCTAGTGGGAAAGACTGACTCGTACCTGTACTTTCCCCCTTTTGCTAACTCTGCTCTTCCCATCTTTAGTAACGGTTTCCCTCCCCCTTCAGGCAACATTTAGTGTTCCATTGTTTCCAGCTGCCTACAGCCCAGGTAATAAGGCGTGTGTGTCCCCAGCCGTTTGTCTACAGTGACTGTTCCCCTCGACTGGCTGGCAGTCACCTAATGCAGCGTTTTAACTCTGTTCGAGAGGAACCGGGGGATGAGAAGCCATTTAGTCTCATTGGAAGGAGTAGTGCTGTGTTTTTCTGTTTCCCCATAATGGGGGTTGCTATGCTGGCTGTGTCTGTCTTATCTCGGCGCTGCTCGCAAACCTGTTCTGTGAAGATTACCTCGTGCCATTGTCTATACAGGCACCCCTTTGCACTGACAGACACACAGGCTAAACACTGTTGTCCAACACAGCACTCTAATACGTTTGCCTTCTACAGCCATCTAATGGTCCGTTTCACCTTATTGGACAAAAAAAGAAACAAAGTGAATAATAGGCCTGTATGCTTTCTTTTGTGGTGTTTTGATTTGGCACACGCAAATGGTATAGGTATCAATCTGAGCCTGTTGTAAGTAGCCCATGTTTTGGTTATTTGGTTTCCTTTTAATTAATTTGCATCAGAAGGATGGACAAACAAAGCTCCAACAGATGACGCCAGTTGCCATATCACTGTTGCCATGGTAGCAGGTTCTTCTTGCCTCTCAATTTCCCCCATAATTTCCTCTGGGGTATAGCACCTTGTGTCACGGCTGCATTCTTTTCAACACACTTTGTATTCCACAGGCACCTCTGTAAACAAATCATTATCTGTGTAGACTAGCATGGCTTTGCCCAACTAACTACATCAAGTTATGGTCTCAAATGGCACCATATTCCCTATATTGGGCATATTAGTGCGCTATAAAGGGAATAGGGTGCCATTTTGGGACGCGAGCCATCCAGCTCTTTAACAAGCCAGCTCGTCTATAGAGAAGAGGGCCTACTACACCATCTCCGTCCCTAATTGCACGATGGACTATTTTTGATCAGAGCCCTTTGCGAATAGGGAAGGTGCCATTTGGGATGCACACAAATGAAAATAATGTGGCTGTTGGGGCTAGAGACCTTCTCGCTATTCTGGCTAGTGTGTGTGTGTGTGTGAGAGAATTGAGCTACTTCCCATAGCAATAGTCAATGTAGCCTAAATGGTTTATGACTTTTTCATAAGCACAACTAAACCATACACGTACAGTTGTTGGATACCAGCGGACACAAACCTACCTGTATTGTTTATGAATGTAAGGCCTACCAATGAATCCTTTGTTGGGTCCACCTCCCGTTTGAATAAATCAACTTCCTCCTGTTAATTTTGTTTTACAGCCACCTTTGTCTATGCTTCCATTCTTTACTTCGGTTTTCTCATTTTACTTTCTGTTTTGTACACCAGCTGAAAATACCATATTTGGGGTTATTGAAAATATATAAACAGCGTTTTTATATAAGGTTGAGGCGGTATCCAGATTTTTATTCCGTCATTTTATTACCGGCTAGGTACACAGGGGGTCGCCAAAAAGCCCATTGGGCATCTATTACTTGAATGCTAACAAAAGTAGCACAAGTAATAGTGAATTTCGATGGCGGCTGCTAGCTAAATATGCTAACGAGTGAACAAAAATTTAAATGCAACAATTTAAACGGTTTCACTGAGATACAGTTCATATAAGGAAATCAGTCAATTAAAATAAATAAATTAGGTCCTAATCTATGGACTTTCACATGACTGGGGAGCCAGACCCAGCCAATCAGAATTACTTTTTTCCCCCCACAAAAGGGCTTTTATTGAATACAAAAATACTTCTGTTTCAGGCCGGTTGGAAGTACTGAAAAATTATCTAAAATGGAGGCGGCTTATGGTAGAGAAATGAACATTCAACTCTCTAGCAACAGCTCTGGTGGACATTCCTGCAGTCAGCATGCCAATTGCACACTCCCTCAACTTGAGATATCTGTGATGTTGTGTGACACAGCTGCACATTTTTAAATGGCCTTTTGTTGTCCCCAGCACAAGGTGCACCTGTGTGATATTCATGCTATTTAATCAGGTTCTTGATATGCCACACCTGTCAGGTGGATGGATTATCGTAGCAAAAAAAAGGATAAATTCTCGCTAACAGGGATGTTGACACATTTGAGAGAAATAAGCTTTTTGCGTGTATGGACTATTTCTGGGGTCTTTTATTTCAGCTCATGAAACATGGGACCAACATTTTACATGTTGCGTTGATATTTTTGAGCTGGATTGCCTGTCTTCGACATTTACAAGTGAGAGATTCTGTCGAGACAGAGAGGAAAAAATGCAAGGAAATTAAAAGAACTCATCCGATGGGCTTTAACTTCTCAAACACTACAAAGTTAACACAATTCAGCCACTTAGTTAAAGTTAGCAAATTTCTCAGTTTTTTACTCTGGGGGGGGGGGGTAGGAATAAGAAATGTCTTTCTGCGTTTTGTAAACGCAGATCTAAAGTGTTATTTATTCTAAATTCTGCTCGGTATCAGACAGTTTTGTGCTTCAGTGTCACTTCTCCACTCCTATGAGAATTCACAACCGGGCATTCTATCAGTAGACAGCGCTCTGACTGATGTGTAGGTTTATTTTTTTTATTTACCCTTTTATTTAGCTACCAACTTTTCTCCGGTACTTTTCTTGGTGTAGCCAGCCTACTTTTCTCCGGTACTTTTCTTGGTGTAGCCAGCCTACTTTTCTCCGGTACTTTTCTTGGTGTAGCCAGCCTACTTTTCTCCGGTAAAATTAAAGATAAAAATTCAAGCAAAACATTAGGAAATGTTGCTGGCTACATTCTTTCTACGATAAACATTAGCAATATGATGGCCACACATTGTTTTACAAAAATACCTTGGTTTTTCATTGTAAGCTCATTTAGGCCTACGTGTGTGTGTGTGTCAGCCAAATAGCGGTGCGCTTCTGTTGTCATCTGAGGAAAACAAAGCTATTTTCTGCCGAATGTGTGTTTTTCTGTGAAGGAAAACCATAGTTGCACATCCCTGATAATTCCTATTGAAGCAAAAAAAAAAACACTGACTTTCAATATAAAACACAACCCTGTCACAGCTGGACTCACTTGCTCTCGCTTTCTCGTGTTGTGCTGTTTACAAACAAACCGGTGACTGGCTAAACTGTTCTGGGGAACTACGGTAAGCTTCATAATGTAAAATAGTGTGACAGGTAAAATGAAAGCAATCTGCTTTATCTCCTAATATATTGTACATGTTGACTGCAAGTATTTACTTAAAGTAGCTTTAACATTTATTGAAAAACCATCCCGTGGCTGTTTCCAGATACCCGGTATACGGTATACCTCCCAAGCCTTGTTTTTGGTACACTGATTCTCTACACTTCATTGCTTGTTTGGTCTCAAACTGAAATCAGGCAAATGCAATATTTGCAACCAGGAAGTGATTTCTGCCTGTTGTACTTAAAAAATATATTTATATCGTTTTTTTTTTTATTCCAGGTAGCAGATAATGCACCTCTTTTTTTTTTTTTTGTTTTTTTTGTAGGTGCTGTATATGAACTACTTTACATTGGTTCTCACGGGAACAATGATTTCTTACTTTACAATTCGTGGGCCCTGCATATAAAAACCATTCAGACTGCAGGAAAACCCCCGAAAGCAAATGTGAAATTTCTATGACTTACATGGTGGAGGAACATATTGCCTTGTAGCCTACTGTACACGGTGGAGGAACATATTGCCCTGTAGCCTACTGTACACGGTGGAGGAACGTATTGCCCTGTAGCCTACTGTACACGGTGGAGGAACATATTGCCTTGTAGCCTACTGTACACGGTGGAGGAACGTATTGTCTGTAGCCTACTGTACACGGTGGAGGAACGTATTGCCCTGTAGCCTACTGTACACGGTGGAGGAACGTATTGTCTGTAGCCTACTGTACACGGTGGAGGAACGTATTGCCTTGTAGCCTACTGTACACGGTGGAGGAACGTATTGTCTGTAGCCTACTGTACACGGTGGAGGAACGTATTGTCTGTAGCCTACTGTACACGGTGGAGCAACGTATTGTCTGTACTCTACTGTAAGTGGCACTTCACATTTTTATATGGAAAATGGCTGAGGATTTTTGTACAATATTCACAACATATTGACACAATTACAATCTTTTATAAATCTAATTTCCGATATTATGTGGGAAATGTTATTTGTGTAAAAATGTATTAGCAAGCAGCAGATTAAATAAAGTGAATTATTTCCTCCCTCTCATCCCCGTTTTAGCTTGCTCACTAACTGGCTAGGTTTAGGATATTTACTAGCCCGTACCAGCTATTGTTGATCGCTGTGGAATGTCTCGGGGATGAAATGTGCCTTACAGATTTGAGTAGACGCACAATTCGCCCGCCTCATTCTCACAAAAGTTTTCCATTCACCGTGTGACCCTCACCGCAGGGTGTTGTGGGAATGTTTCTTTTTTTTTGTAGAGAACCTCAAACTCAACAATATAATAACAATTTATTTTTACTGCTCGAGTTACGTTGGTAACCAGTTTATAATCGCAATAAGGCACCTCTGGGGATTGTGGTATATGACCAATATAACAAGGCTAAGGGCTGTGTCCAGGTACTCTGCATTTCGTGCTTAACAGTCCTGAGCCTTGGTATATTGGCCATATACCACACCCCATCTGGTCTTACTGCTTCTTTTTATGTTTTTTTTGGCATTGAGAAATGGGTGCTACATTGCCTTTTTTAAGTAGTGTTACTCCTCACCTCTTGCACTAATATAAAAGCAGGCCTACGTCTAGAGCTCTAGCTCTGTTGATTGTTGTCTTGTGAATTGACGTTGAAGCACACTCGCTAGTCCAGGACTTCATATCGAGATGCCAGGCCACCCACTGTTCAGGATCTCCCTTAGATCGCAGCATCACAGAGCCTTAGCCTCCAGTTTGCATGGCCACTTTAATCTGCTCTCTCCTTTCATCTCTGTGGGGTAGTAGACATCAGCGTAGAGCAGCACTACTAATCAGGTCATTTCTGATGAGCTGTAGCGCAGATCAACACCCATCTGATTTTGGTTTCTTATCTCCAGTGTTTGACATTCTGTCAAGAGAATGTGGTGCATGATCTGAAACTCAATTTGAGGGATGTGTGTGTTTCTCTGTCAGCCTCCTGAAGTAGTGTCATTTGTCAATTGAGGTTCTTTTCATCCAAGAAATACACATTCACTCCTGCATATCATTTGACGGGAAGTTAGAAGGGATTTTTTGTTCACCTGTGCTCTGTGGCTGTAGTCGGAGCACTGTGGCATGTCTAACATCAGGCGTCGGATGAGTGATAGGATGATTAGCAATATTAGCATAATCCTATTATTGATGTGGAGTTGAGCGCTTTCGCGTTATTGAGGTTCTAACCGTTGCTCATTGCAGCAGGGCTGGATAATCTCCCCCCTTTGTCTCCCTGGGTGGGCTGTGCCACACATTCATTAGGGCCCCAAACGGAACAGCCCACCTCTGTATTGGGGTTCCATACAGGGTTCAGGTCCCCAACAAGGCAACTGACTAAGCTTCTCCCGTTTCTCTCATTTTGACTGACTCGGGAAATAGTCCTCAAAAGCATAGGAGCATATGAACAGTGTAAAGAGTGCATAATCGTTAACTCTTTCTTTTTTTACACTGACACAAGTCTCATTTTTTTATATTAGAAGATTAAGCGAGCCAATAGGATTATCGGCTTAGACATAGTGGCAGCTTTGTCAGACCCCGACTGGTATGACTTTTGCTTTCAACCCTTCATTGTTCCCAACCAAGTGGATCGATAGCCATTGACTTGCTATAACCAGAACAGGAAAATATGTATTTTGAGGCTATATTACTATGCCGTGTGTGTGTGCAAACACCCCACTCAAGTCACTTAAGTGTTTCTCTGCACCTACTCTACCCCCAGACCATCTGATTAAGGGGTATTATGCAGTCCTAGACTAGTCCCAGAGAACTGAGACCAAGGGAGCTGACTGCAGACAAAGCCCTCACCCCTTAATGCTCTCATTTGAGGGGGAACGTATGTTCAGAAGAGCCCATGCCTGGCCACTGCCCGGTGTATCGTAACTCATTTTCTTGTCACTGTAGAGACAGCTGTCCTTTTATGTAGGGGTGTTATAGATGGGCTCTTGTGTTTCACAGTGGCTACAACCCAAATGGCATTGGCACCCTATTCCCTACACCCTATTCCCCATTTGGGAAGCACCCGTGGAGACCACAGAGTTCTGGGTAGGCTTGGACAATACACCGTATACCAGGGGATTTTGAAGTACTGACAACCCTAGTTCCGGGTACACACACCTGGTACAGACAGACGTACGGACGGACAAGACAAGACACACCCACCCGGTACCTCTGGGGCAGAAGTCTCTCAGCGAGCTGGAGGACGGCAGCCCGCATGGCTTTGCCTGGGAAAAGTATGCTGTGCAGCAACAGTCCCTAAAAGAATGTGTTTCGGTGAAATAGTTTTTTTGCACAATAGTTTATCCGTCAGTGACAGCAGCTGTCTGGGCTCCCTCTGCAGCACAGTGTGGAACACACTGGGTTTATTGGGTCTTCCAAACTTATGGGCACAATATTTCTTTATTGCCATGGTTTGATAAGCATAATGTGCACTCTGATATTAGCCTAATCCAATTTGCCTCAATTATCACTTCTATGCAATCATTGGTTGCAAAATGCTATAGTTGAAAGTCGGACCGTTCCACTTGGAGAGGAATGTTAGGTAGCGAATGTGACTCGAGCCCTACGGCTAGATGTTTTCCCCTATAGCCTGTTCTGCTGCTGTACCGTTATCTACCGTTTTGGAACAGGGTCCATTATTCTCTCGACGACCCTCAGGAAGAATAGCTTCTTCTTCCGCAAAAACTAATGGGGATCCCAAAAAAAGGCAATAAGGAGGGATCTGGCTTTTCAACATCCAAAGGCCCTCAAAAATCCAGCTTTACGCTCATGATGTCTTTCTAAGTATGGGCTTTATATGCTTGGCCTTTTATTAGCCTACTAGCTTATTAGCTCCATTCATTTATGCTTGTGGCTTGATCAAGCTTCACTCAATTTTGTCTTTTTTTTTTTTAATTTAACCTTTTTTTTTTATTGAACTAGTGAAGTTGGTAAAGAACAAATTCTTATTTACAATGACGGCCAAACCCGGACCACGCTGAGCCAATTGTGCACCGTCCTATGGGAATCACAATCACGGTCAGATGTGATGCAGCCTGGATCTGACCAGGGACTGTAGTGACACTTCTTGCAGTGAGATGCAGTGCCTTGGACCGCTGCGCCACTCGGGAAATGAATGGAGTATTCCATGTATGTAGCAACACATTGTTCTACCGCGACTATCTGTGATTGCATAGTCCTTGCTGTGCAAACGAGGACCGCACAGCTATAAAAAAAAAAAAGAGATGATAATTCAGGAGGCTAGTCAGCTAGGGCTACATGCTGCCACTGCCAGACTTCCGGCTGTGCGACCCTCTTCTCTAGTTTGTGTCTTATCAGGATATGCTTGCCTCCCCTTGCCCTTAGACCAGAGGCAGAGCGGGGAGAGGCTAATCCCAAGCCCCATGCTATTAGCCTTCCCAGCTGGACTACTCCTCTGCAGACACGGGGTTCAAATACTAATCAAAATCTTTCATGAACTTTGAGCATTTGCCTAGGGACTATGCTATTCATCCAGTAAGCCAGGCAAGCTCAATCAAGCACAGAGAAGGTATTTGAAATGATTTTGAATAGTATTTGAACCCAGGTCCTGCTCCGTTTCTCTCCTCTGGGCCCAGCAGGTGGCTCTAGGTCTGGGATTCAGCCCCCGTTCTTTCGCCAGAGCCACTCGAACACAGAGTGCAGAGGCTTTTATTGGTAAGGAAGTGAAGCGGCTGGAGGTCTGTGTTGGAACATGATGTATGTCAGTGGGAAGCAGTTTTAAATCACCTCCCATCGCGGTTGCTTGATTTGGGTCGTTATGTATGCTGGGTTCTCTCTCAGCTATCTGGCATCACATGTCAACAGCCAGGAATCTGTACCCTATATTCTTGATGATGCGAATGACAGAAGAAATGACTGTCGTCAAACACTGAGTCTTTTATTGGCCTATGCACAGCCTAGCGGTTAAGAGCTTTGAGCCAGTAACTGAAAGGTCGCTGATTCAAATCCCCGAGCTGACTAGGCGAAAAATCTTGTCTGTGCCCTTGAGCAAGCCACTTAACCCTAATTTGCTCTGGATAAGAACGTCTGCTAAATAACTCCAATGTTGTCATTCACAGTTGTTGGTGTGTATGATTTAGTGAGACACATCCAGGCTGCGTTGCATCCGGCCGTGATTGGGAGTCCCATAGGGGTGCGCACAATTGTCACAGCGTTGGCCGGGGTAGGCCGTCGTAGTTAAGAAAAAAAAGACTTATTTACTGACTTGCCTTGTTAAATAACAAAAACATAAGACTTAACTGGCCTAGCGTTTGGCCCTCCTTGAACATAATTGAATTGTAGCTTCTGGCGTTGGACTATGGAAGTATGAGCTGCATAGCGGGACTATGTGAAACTCTCTTTATACCGAAAGGAATAGTCTCCTATGGTGAGGAGAGGTCACCAGAATTGGGTTGCAAAATGTACTGCTTATTCCCTCCTGATCCCGGGATCCTCAATCCGGGATTTCAGGAAAACCAGGAATTGATTGAAAGTTCCCGGAATGTTGTTACCCTACACCAGAATTAACAGGGCAAGTAGTGTGTTTAAACAGGAACTGTATGTGCTAGCTTTGTGGTAGGCCTACAGTAATAATAGTCAGTCAGGTGTCCTGTAGTCCTTGGACTCTATTCCCTTCAAATTACATTTCTGTTGAAATATGATTCTTAGTGTTTAAATACAGTTGCATTAGAACAGTCATCAATTTTGATACGCTGTCCCTTGAAATAACTGTTTTGTACTAATCTAGAGGCGATAAGTCAATCTCTGTTTTCTCTTTTTCCTCAAAGGGAGGCATGGTACTGTTTACAGACTAGTTTAATCCAGCCCTTTGTGTGGCTGTAGCCTGTTTATAACTAACAGCTTGGATACAAGGCCAAACAGTTTCTGTTTCCTCCCAGATACTCTTAATTTAAGGATATTAAGTGTTGTTAAGTGATGCCTGGCAAGGGATAGGCCAGAGGTTTGGATGTTTAATTGGGTGAAATAATCATATAAATATAATTAATAGAATGGGCATCTCCATTCAAGTAAATTATGGCGTAATGGATGAACTGGCTGCAATTTTGAGTGTACGCATAGGAGCAGCACAGGAAGTGGACCCATCAATCTGTGCTGGGATTTGTTGAATCAACTCAACTGACATGACAAAAATCCATTCCATAAGCCACATCAGTTAGCATAATTTGTTTCAACGTTCTACATTAGCCTGGAAATTATTGCATCACAACACCAGGCAGCCATTGTGAGTAACTGTGGCAATTTCGATTGGTAAACTCTTGGGTACAGATGTTCCAAGCCCGTTCTATTCATTCTATTTCTATGGATATTTATCATACCCTGCCCCTGTTTACCAGTGGTGGTTGACCTCTAAAACATGCATTGGGCCTAGTTAGTCTGATTCGATAGCCTCTGAATTTCCTAAGTCGTTTTTGGTGAGTATCAGTTTTGAGTTGGGAAGATGGACAGAGCGTGGAGACAGGAGGAGAGGACTCCTTCCCTGCACCTCTTCAGCTTCATCATTCCCACAGTTCTCCCTTGCTGTCAGGACAGCAAATCCTGACAATGAGGGCCAGTCAGGCTCCTTTTTTATTTTGTATTTTTTTAAAGCCCCTCACCTAGCTTAACTTTCCCTCCTCCAGAGCAGGTGAAAGAGCCCCTCTGTTTCCATCAGTGACTGAGTGATTGGCTACTTTCTAGCCTAGTGGGATAAGGCAGACACTTGAACGCTCTGCTAGGATGCCCAGTGGACCTGGGAGTTATGGAATAAGATTTAAGGACGCTTCAGAGAGGGACCACAGGAGGAAAAGTTCCCAGAGATGAAGAGATGTTCACTTTTTACAGCATATTGGATGTGTAACCAGGCCAGCTTAGTACAGCTTGATGTGGCTCCGCTCTGTTCGCCTCAGTAGTGTGAAAAGCTCTATGGTGACAGGCTTTTACCTGTACAACCTTTTTTTATTTAGACAGCGCGGTTACTGTCACCTGTGTAATCCAAAGCCAGTGGAGGCCTTGGGGTGAGCCAGCTTGATCGCTCGCCACGGGCAAAAGTACATCTGTGTGAAGGTACAGGCCCAGATCATTACAGGGCGGGGATGGTGTGTCCGATGATGAGTTCAATCCCATCTAAGCCTCTAGCAGCTGCCACTCTGTAATTACGAGGCAGCTCCCTCCACTGCACTGTGCCCTGCCACTGAAACAACCAATGCCATGATGTGGTCTGTGGCTTATAAATGCTGCCTGAAGTTTTTGAGAAGGGGTTGTCGCTGCGCTCAACAGCTGGCTTTTAATCGGCAAGGAAATGCATGAAACTCACTGTAATGATACTATGTTAGATCACATTGAGATGCAGTGCATCTAGGACAGGGCTGTCAAGCTCATTCCATGGAGGGCCTAGTGCCTGCATCAGTCCAGTACAATGGAGGAGCGAAAACCCAACACACTCGGCCCTCCGTGGAATGAGTTTGACACGTGATCTAGGTTCTAGAAGATCGTGGCAAATGCCTCAACAACATGACTCGTGTAGGCCTTTATCAACCTAGATGTGTCTTAACACTGCCAACTCCCCCAAAAATTCCCTTCCGCAAAATGACTGATTTGCAGCTGCTTGAGAATTTGTTGTGGTAGCGCAATTGTTAGTGCTTTGATGATCGTAGAGCGTTCCAACAGCAGCATGAATTTGATTTAGCGACTCAAGACATTCCTGACCTTCAACATCTGGAGCTCATACTCCTCTCTGGATTTCACAGCGACGATAACAACACAGCATTTTTACTATCGGTCTTATTCTGAGCTTTTAGAGATTTAACAGATGAATTGGAGCATTCTAGTGGCCTACGTCTATTACTAGAGCTCTGAGGTGATTCTTACGTTTAGAACATCTTAGTGTGGCTTTGGCTAGGCCTGTGTATTAA
Source organism: Oncorhynchus mykiss (assembly GCF_013265735.2). Taxonomy (NCBI): domain Eukaryota; kingdom Metazoa; phylum Chordata; class Actinopteri; order Salmoniformes; family Salmonidae; genus Oncorhynchus; species Oncorhynchus mykiss. The sequence continues at coordinate 12,707,410 of NC_048583.1, read as the reverse complement.
AGTCCTATTTTCACTTCCCCATGATGCTAAGCCTAGCAGCAGTACATGTAAAAGTGACTGTCTTACGACACAGGTTCCCACAGTAGCATGGGTTACCATCCTCTTGATCCAGTCCTAGTCTACGCCGGAATGGATAGGATTGTGGCTTTGCATTGTTCGGTTTCTTTAAGGGAGTGGGAACCTTTTGTCTCCATTGGTCGACCTCCAACTCTCCATCACCTTTTTGAGAAAGAGGGTCTCTGTACTTTTCTGCGTGTGCTTTAAATTCAGCTGACAGTGTTGGATTTCAGCCACTGAGATGATGGTTCCTGTTGCCTTAGGAAATGTAATCTGCATTTTCTCCTCATCTCCGGAATCACTTTGGGGGGGAAATGATGAATAGCTGTTGATAGGTTTAAGGCGATACACGTCAGCGCTCTGGGACCCATCCACATGCTTTGTCTTTTTTTAGGCTCACTTGCTACTTCAACATTCCACGAAGAGACTTTGGCTAGATAGCTTAAAAGGCATGCCGCAGTAGGGTATTGATTTAAAAAAAATATTTTGCTGTATAAGTAGTAGCGTGTTAGCTGTCTCCAGCTCTGACTGTTGCTACTCAGCCAAAATGGATCTGATATTTCCTTCCTTTTCCTTCATTGTCAGTGGATCACTAACTGGTGCAGTCTCTACTTCTTCACATGAAAGGAGAACGAGTGGGAGTAGAGGGGCAGTCTTCTGTACGGCCGAGCTCTCAAAGTCGGGGTGGGTGAATGTGCCAGAGACCGGCGGTTGTGTGAAACAGTCGATTAGGATTCAGTGTTTATGAACTGAAGGAGGGAGAGAGAGAGAGGTTAAGAGATGGCAGGGAAGAAGGGAATGGTTGGCAGAGTGTTTCCACCCGGGTCTGTTTATTCATCGTGTCTGGCCTAATGAAGACATGCCTTTTTTGAGCTGGGTAGGGTAGCCCCATCTGTCTGCCGGTGAACTCCAGAGAGGGGAGGTGTGGGGAGAGAGGGGTGGCTGGAGTCAGGCCAGGCCTCTGCTTCTCCCTGAAGAGGCTTGACTGTTGCTGTTCTGCTGTGGCCCCCAAAGCAGAGGCGTAAGGGCCACGAGAGATCAGTTGTTTAGTTAGGGAGGCTACCTCATATGAAGAGAAGCCTGTCTTAATCATCATTGTAATCAGTGACGTAGTGGTTAAAGAAATAGGTGGGTAAAATCTGAATGCCAGTCGCAGAGGGGGAAAAAAAGTCCTTCCTATACTTTCAATGTGTTTTTCTGCAAAAGGTGGGTGAACTGTTGGGCATAACAATGGTGGGTGAACTGTTTACTTGCGTTTACTTTCCACGACACCACGAGTCGTAATCAGTCATCATAATTATTTATCTTTATATTTTCAAATGTTTAGCTCTTGCTTCTCTAACTTTTTCTCCCACTATCACTCAGGCCTCTCTCCCCTATCTTACCCTTCTTTCTACATTCCTTTATCCCACTACACTACCAATCTATCCAGATACTGTCAACCCTGCCACTCAAAGGGGCCCCTGACCCATAATGGATTTGTCTCAAAACTCCTCCCACTGTCCATTCCTTTCTGCCTTGGGAGGGGGGGGGGGGGGGGGGGCATGGCCCTTAGAAAAACATAGAAAGAGGAACCATATGCCTGGCAAATGTTGGCCTATCAATAGGCCTATTGTCTATGCTCCTCTTTGTAAGAATTGAAGAGATCAGTCTTTACAGCGAATGTTATATGTCACATGGGTGTTATTTAAGCACATTGGTGTGTCATAGGTGCTAGTTTAGTAACTTAATCTGAGATGGATAGCTTTGAGATGAGTTGGTCTTTCTTGGTGATGCAGTTCTGTTTGTAAATCAACTCTGCTAAAGAGCAGTTTGATGGCATTACACAATGCTGGTTGGTTTTAAACGGCCTCTGTGGCATCGATATTAGTCACATTTATTCTAGTGTCAAAATAGGATTGTTTTGGTAATAAAGTCCAGTCTCGTCCAAAACTGAGATTTATGCGTTCTTCACAACTTACTGAGTGTTGGGTTGGATGATGATCATGCCCAGGTGCCCACTACCACAAGAGAAGCAGCTGTGCTGATTGCGCTCTATCAACTGCGCACGCTCCATCCAATCAGAGCTGCCCAAACCTCTAGACAGTGAGACAGACCTGTCACATTACACAGCGCCTCGGAGTTTACATAAGACAACACAACACAATGTTATGTTGAAATACCCCTGGGCCCTAAGCCCTTTATGGTGTGGCCTCTTGCTGATGTGTGTGATAGTGGTCACATACTGATGTGTGTACATCTGTGAAAGAGACGTTGGTCACTCACTGTCGAAATAAAGGCAAAATAAATAATCACTCAGGTCTGCCACTTTTTTTGGGGCAAAATAAGAATTGAGGCGATCAGAGCGCTTGAATCCCAAATGCAACTTGTCAATATTCCAAAACTCTTTTTTTTTTTTTTTTTTTTTTTTAACATTTATTTGACCTTTTATTTAACTAGACAAGTCAGTTAAGGATCAATTCTTATTTTCAATGGCGGCCTAGGAACAGATTTATGAGTTCTTCACAACTTACCTTGTTCAGGGGCAGAACGACAGATTTTTACCATGTCAGCTTGGGGATTCGATCTTGCAACCTTCCGGTTACTAGTCCACTAGGCTACCTGCCGCCCCATTTGCGAGCGTCTTGTGTCCGGCCTGTTTTGTAACGACATGAATCCCTATGAAACACTGCCAGACACACTCACATTCTGGTAATAGATAGTTAGGTTGTGTTAAACAGAATGGCAACAAATCACACGGGACTTGACAACTTGATTGTTCCCTGGCTGCTAGATGTACCTGCTAGCTACTACTAGCTAGCTTAACAGAAATGTAACTTGGCTAGCTAGCTAGTGATTTTGGGCACTGATAAACAGCTTGTAGCAGCCTATGCTTTATTTACAATAGTTTGACAACTTGCAGATGATTAAGTTGTGGACATGTTATTGTTCTCAGGAATCTGTCCCGATTTGGTCGACTGTATGCAGTGTACTGACTGGTTTCTGTTTTTACTTGAGAAATACTGCACCAAACACCATAGCTAGATGTAAAATTGCATGACTAAAACCTCAACAAAAATGTCTAAATGAATTACATTTTTCTTGATTCATCTTGGACTATCTTTGAACTATTTTGAGGTGACTATTTTGAGGAAGTGGCTATGTTGTTGCTACGGTGAGGGACAAACGGTACCTGCCAGGATACGATATGCGTAACACACCGACATCAAACATCAACCCCAGTTTGTCTTGAGTCATGGCCGCTAGCGTTTCTTAATGGGCTATCTTCAAAACGAGGCCAAATCAGGAAGTTCCGTCGATCTTTAACTGTTTCACTTAGCAAGTTGATGTGTTCATTTAAAATGTTCTAGTTCTTTGACAGTCCGTACCAAGTTTCCTTACGGCACGTGTCGGGTCTTGCTTCAAGATGTACACAAGACATATTCCAAAGTAAGATCTATTATTCATTTGACTGGGAAGGAAATATGGTTGTCATTGCCAAAGACCCCAACCTTGTGCAGTAAGGTGGTGTCTGAAAAACGTGCACTAGAAGAACCGTAACAAACCCGTCTTGAAATAGATGGTATCAAGGCGTGTTGTGTTGGAAGGTCTTTGTGGTCGTTCCTCTCTTCAACATGTATTATTCCATTCTTTCATTCCCCGCCCCTCCCTCACTCATTCTCTTTATTACTTCTTCTCGCCAATCTTCTCCTCCGTAACTGAAGCTTTTGGCAGCCCGTCCCGGCGTTCATTATCATTACCCGGTGTGGATGAAATGTGTTCCGTGTTTTGCTGGTAGAGACCTCCGCTGTTGTGGCCCTCGCCTCTGGAGGAAAGGTAGCATCACGGGGACCGTCGGATTTCATCCACGGCTCAGTGTCAAAAGCCACAGAATGAGGAGGGTGGTGGAGAGGAAATGATTCCCTCCGCATTCCTGCAGTAATTTGAGGACCGTCTCTCCTCCTTGCTTTCTCCTTACTGCCTGGTGTTTACAGCTGGGCTAGGCTAGCTGTAGTAGGACTAGTTATTATGTTCATTCACTAGGAGAGGCTCCCATGTCTTTCTCCTTACTGCCTGGTGTTTACAGCTGGGCTAGGCTAGCTGTAGTAGGACTAGTTATTATGTTCATTCACTAGGAGAGGCTCCCATGTCTTTCTCCTTACTGCCTGGTGTTTACAGCTGGGCTAGGCTAGCTGTAGTAGGACTACTTATTGTTCATTCACTAGGAGAGGCTCCCATGTCTTTCTCCTTACTTCCTGGTGTTTGCAGCTGGGCTAGGCTAGCTGTAGTAGGACTAGTTATTGTGTTCATTCACTAGGAGAGGCTCCCATGTCTTTCTCCTTACTGCCTGGTGTTTACAGCTGGGCTAGGCTAGCTGTAGTAGGACTAGTTATTATGTTCATTCACTAGGAGAGGCTCCCATGTCTTTCTCCTTACTTCCTGGTGTTTGCAGCTGGGCTAGGCTAGCTGTAGTAGGACTAGTTATTATGTTCATTCACTAGGAGAGGCTCCCATGTCTTTCTCCTTACTTCCTGGTGTTTGCAGCTGGGCTAGGCTAGCTGTAGTAGGACTAGTTATTATGTTCATTCACTAGGAGAGGCTCCCATGTCTTTCTCCTTACTTCCTGGTGTTTGCAGCTGGGCTAGGCTAGCTGTAGTAGGACTAGTTGTTATGTTCATTCACTAGGAGAGGCTCCCATGTCTTTCTCCTTACTGCCTGGTGTTTGCAGCTGGGCTAGGCTAGCTGTAGTAGGACTAGTTATTATGTTCATTCACTAGGAGAGGCTCCCATGTCTTTCTCCTTACTGCCTGGTGTTTGCAGCTGGGCTAGGCTAGCTGTAGTAGGACTATTGATTATGTTGATTCACTAGGAGAGGCTCCCATGAAGCAGGTCTCTTTTCCGTATGACACTGCTGCCCAACTTGGCGTATACAGCTAAAGCATACAGCGAGGGGAAAAGTATTTGATCCCCTGCTGATTTTGTACGTTTGCCCACTGACAAAGAAATTATCAGTCTATATATTTAATGTTAGGTTTATTTGAACTGTGAGAGACAGAATAACAACAACAAAAATCCAGAAAAACGCATGTCAAAAATTGATTTATTTTAATGAGGGAAATAAGTATTTGACCCCTCTGCAAAACATGACTTAGTACTTGGTGGCAAAACCCTTGTTGGCAATCAGAGGCCAGACGTTTCTTGTAGTTGGCCACCAGGTTTGCACACATCTCAGGAGGGATTTTGTCCCACAGATCTTCTCCAAGTCGTTAAGGTTTCGAGGCTGACGTTTGGCAACTCGAACCTTCAGCTCCCTCCACAGATTTTCTATGGGATTATGGTCTGGAGACTGGCTAGGCCACTCCAGGACCTTTAATGTGCTTCTTCTTGAGCCACACCTTTGTTGCCTTGGTCGTGTGTTTGGGGTCATTGTCATGCTGGAATACCCACCAACTACCCATTTTCAATGCCCTGGCTGAGGGAAGGAGGTTCTCACCCAAGATTTGAGGGTACGTCCCTTTGATGCGGTGAAGTTGTCCTGGCCCCTTAGCAGAAAAACACCCCCAAAGCATAATGTTTCCATCTCCATGTTTGACAGTGGGGATGGTGTTCTTGGGGTCATAGGCAGCATTCCTCCTCCTTCTCCATACACGGCGAGTTGAGTTGATGCCAAAGAGCTCAATTTTGGTCTCATCTCACTTTCACCCAGTTGTCCTCTGATTCATTCAGATGTTCATTGGAAAACTTCAGACGGGCATGTATATGTGCTTTCTTGAGCAGGGGGACCTTGCGGGCGCTGCAGGATTTCAGTCCTTCACGGCGTAGTGTGTTACCAATTGTTTTCTTTGTGACTATGGTCCCAGCTGCCTCGATCATTGACAACATCCTCCCGTGTAGTTCTGGGCTGATTCCTCACCGTTCTCATGATCATTGCAACTCCAGGAGGTGAGATCTTGCATGGAGCCCCAGGCCGAGGGAGATTGACAGTTCTTTTGTGTTTCTTCCATTTGCGAATAATCGCACCAACTGTTTGCCACCTTCTCACCAAACTGCTTGGCAATGGTCTTGTAGCCCATTCCAGCCTTGTGTAGGTCTACAATCTTGTCCCTGACATCCTTGGAGAGCTCTTTGGTCTTGGCCATGGTGGAGAGTTTGGAATCTGATCGATTGATTGCTTCTGTGGACAGGTGTCTTTTATACAGGTAACAAGCTGAGATTAGGAGCACTCCCTTTAAGAGTGTGCTCCTAATCCCAGCTCGTTACCTGTATAAAAGACACCTGGGAGCCAGAAATCTTTCTGATTTGAGAGGGGGTCAAATACTTATTTCCCTCATTAAAATGCATGTGTTTTTCTGACATGTGCTTTTCTGGATATTTTTGTTATTCTGTCTCTCACTGTTCAAATAAACCTACCATTAAAATTATAGACGGACCATTTCTTTGTCAGTGGGCAAACGTACAAAATCAGCAGGGGATCAAATATTTTTTTCCCTCACTGTAAGGCCAATTGTAACAGGAACAATATTTTCACCCTATGAAAATACAGCTGAAAGAGAGGCAATTAATGACTGAGGTTCCTGTTGAACTATTATGTATTTTGCCCAAACGAATAACCTCACTGATTTTAAATTTAAAAAATAACCTGATATCGAAAAGGTCAACATTAAGTCATGTGGCCTTTCTGTTCACTGTTGACTAATAGGCTTTACACACACATTACATACATGGTTTTAATGCACTTGCATTAAGGCTTTTATAACCCCTTACACCCTTAGCTTGGCACCCCCAGGTTTCAGACTGTTTTCAGTCAGGGAAAATATCTTGACTTCTGCTATGTCATGACTACCAAGCCTGAGTAACTCGACAACAGACTGGCGCGGAATGCGTCACCTCTCACAGCTAGACCTGGGTTCAAATACTATTTGGGTGGCGTTTGCACTTTGACCGTTGGTTCCTTTGGAACAGACAAGCTCAGTCAAGCACGGGTACAGTATTTTAAATTATTTCAAATAGTATATGAACCCAGGTCTAGTGCACGCACCTAGGTCATGTCGGGTGTGACCTGACAAGACCTTGCTTATTATTCAGTGGTTAGGCTCTCACCTACCTGCTCTTTTACCTTTCTTGCTGTGTGTTTTCAGAAATAGCCTACAGCTGTGAGAACACTGCCTGGAGAAATACCAGACCTCCCAAAGATCACTCCTTTACAGGGAACTCTCTGTTATGAGGACATGACCAGGGATCTTACGCCACTAAGCCTAGACTGTTATGGTAGAAGAGTCAGAGCTCAGAAGACATTGTGAAATGTCTACTTGCACACATCATGGTACGTTAAGGGCTTGTAACAAAAATACACTCCCTTTGATCCAAACCTTCTAAAGCCATCCTGTACATGCTCATACATTGTTTGCGATGTCTACTTTCCCCCGTTGGTCAAGGTGGTTCACCGTTGACAGACGTGTAGGAATAGTTTGTTTTATAAGTGGAGATTCCTCCGTGGCCCTCATTGGGGCCTGGACTTGTTTAGTAAACACAGACCTCAGTCCAGTTACCGTGCATTAAAAAACGAATTCAAGGAGCAGCAAAAGGGCTGGGCCCGTATTCACAAAGCATCTGATCTAGGATCAGGTCCCTCGGTTTTATTCATTAGTCAAAAACTAGGCCCTAGACCAGCAGCACTCGTACTCTGAGACGCTTTTGTGAATACAGGCCCTGGCTAGGTTCAGTCTAACACATCTGGAAACGGTCTGGGAATTACACACACATCAAATCACAGACGTTGTTGTCTGCGTTACAGACATTACAGTACATCTGTCTTGGCAGCCTTGCGGCATTTTTCTGAAGTAGGATGTTTGTTGACGTATTGCATAGGCCTGTGTTTGTATTTGCATGATGTACTTTTCTCTTCTTTAGTCCGGTGTGTGCGCACGTGCGTAGAGCCGCCTGTTTGCCACTCGAGAGACCTTGCGCTGTTGATTTGAAGTGTGCCGACTCTTATGGCCCTCAGATTGCCTCAGCAGCCTCATGGTGTGGGTGGCAAAGGAGAAACTGTAGCATGGTCCTTGTAAGGAGAGCGTGTTAGTTTGTTTCTATGGCATCTTCCACCCATGTATAGTGATGGATGTTACTTTACCCTCTAAGAAGGACCGTAGCTCCCGGAGATTGAGTGTGTGTTTTCTGATGCCTTGCTGAATGCATACAGATTTTACTGTAGTTCCCAGTAGCTTATTTTCTTTGGATTATCCCTAAACTAGCCTCGTTGTGTGGTTGATAATGTGTACTGATTATTCTGGGTCATGTCGTAACTTATTTACTCTTCCTCTGCGGAGAACAATCTTGCACTTCATAGGACTGTGAAGCTGATTGGCCTGTCACGTCAGGTGTTCAAAGAAAGCCTGTCACAAATCTCCTGTTAATAACACAAGGAAAGAACATTAAAGGCCCAGTGCAGTCATTTTGGACACCTACTCATTCAAGGGTTTTTCTTTATTTTAACTATTTTCTACAATGTATAATAGTGAAGACATCGAAACTATGAAATAACACATATGGAGTCATGTGGTAACCAAAAATGTGTTAAACAAATCAAAATATGTTTGAGATTCTTCAAATAGCCACCCTTTGCCTTGATGACAGCTTTGCGCACTCATGGCATTCTCACAACCAGCTTCACCTGGAAGGCTTTTTACTCGGGGGGGCCTCCCGAGTGGCGCAGCGGTCTAAGGCACTGCATCTCGGTGCTAGAGGCATCACGACAGACACCCTGGTTCGAATTCAGGCTGTTTCACAACTGCTCGTGATTAGGCGTCCCATAGGGCAGCGCACAATTGGCCCAGCGTCGTTCGGGTTTGGCTGGTTTAGGAGGTCATTGTAAATAAGAATTTGTTCTTTACTTGTTGAGGGGCGGTGTTTTGATGTTTGGATGAAAAATGTACCCAAATGAAACTGCCTATTCCTCAGGCCCAGAATCTATAATATGTATATAATTGTCAGAATAGGATAGAAAACACTCTAAAGTTTCCAAAACTGTCAAAATATTGTCTGTGAGTATAACAGAACTGATATTGCAGGCGAAAACCTGAGGAAAATCCAACCAGGAAGTGCTGTTTTTCCCAAAACCTCTCTGTTCCATTGCATGCCTTCCCTCCATTTAAAGGGATATCAACCAGATTCCTTTCCCTATGGCTTCCACATTGTGTGAACAGTCTTAAGAACATAGTTTCAAGGTTTTTATTCTGAAAAATGAGCACATCGCGCCATTAGATGGCTGGGTGCCAGCAGAGTTTTGCATGCGCAACAGCTTGGAGTAGACATTTTCTCTCTCACTCCTATTGAAAAAGCTGCGGTCTGGTTGAAATATCGATTATATATTGTAAAAACAACCTAAGGATTTATTATAAAAACCGTTTGACATGTTTCTACGAACTTTACGGATACGATTTGGAATTTTTGTCTGCCCCGTCGTGACCGATCGAGCCTGTGGATTGCTGAACATAACGCACCAACCAAATTGAGGTATTTTGGATATAAAATTATCTTTATTTTTATTGCTTTTCTGACTTTCGTGAGGTGTCTACTGCTGCTAGCTGTTTGTAATGTTTTGTCTGCTGAGAGAGATGTCCTTACGTAAACGCTTGGTATGCTTTCGTCAAAGTTTTTTAAAAATCTGACACGCCAGGTGGATTAACAACAAGCTACGCTGTGTTTTGCTATATTGCACTTGTGATTTCATGAAAATTAAATATTTTTTATTTAATTTGAATTTGGTGCTCTGCAATTCAGCGGATGTTGACGGAAATGATCCCGCTAACGGGATGGGTGTGTCAAGAAGTTAACTGGCTTGCCTAGTTAAATAAAATAATAGCACAAGAATAGAGTTGGCTGCTTTTCCCTCACTCTGCGGTCCAACTCATCCCAAACCATCTCAATTGGGTTGAGGTCGGCTGATTGTGGAGGCCATGTCATCTGATGCAGAACTCCATCACTCTCCTTCTTGGTCAAATAGCCCTTACACAGCTTGGAGGTGTGTTTTGGGTCATTGTCCTGTTGAAAAGCATATTATAGTCGCACTAAGCCCAAACCAGATGGGATGGCGTATCGCTGCAGAATGCTTTAGTAGCCATGCTGGTTAAGTGTGCCTTAAATTCTAAATAAATCACTGACTGCCACCAGCAAAGCACCATCACACTTCCTCCTCCATGCTTCACAGTGAGAACCACACATGCAGAGATAATCCATTCACCTACTTTGCTTCTCGCATAACACTGCGGTTGGAATAAAACATTTGGACTCATCAGACCAAAGGACATATTTCCACTTGTCTAATGTCCATTGCTCATGTTTCTTGGTCCAAGCAAGCCCCTTCTTCTTATTGGTGTCCCTTAGTAGTGGTTATTTGCAGCAATTCGCCCATAAAGGCCTGATTCACGCACTCTCTGAACAGTTGATGTTGAGATATCTGTTAAACTCAGAAGCATTTATTTGGGCTGCAGTATCTGAGGCTGGTAACTCTAATGAACTTGTCCTCTGCAGCAGATGTAACTCTGGGTCTTCCGTTCCTGTGGTGGTCCTCATGAGAGCTAGTTTCATCATAGCGCTTGATGGTTTTTCCGAATGCACTTGAGGAAACTTTCAAAGTTCTTGACATTTTCCGGATTGACTGAACTTCATGTCTTAAAGTAATGATGAACTGTTGTTTCTCTTTGCTTATTTGAGCTGTAAATGCCATAATATGGACTTAGCCCTATTTGGTAAAAGGCCATATTCTGAATACCACCCCTACCTTGTTACAACACAGCTGATTTGGCTCAAATGCATTCAGAAAGAAAGAAATTCCACAAATGAACTTTTAAATGTTAATTGAATTGCGTTATAGGTGACTACCTCATAAAGCTGGTTGAGTGAATGCCAAGAGTGTGCAAAGCTGTCAGCAAGGCAAAGAGTGGCTACTAATCTCGAATTTAAAACCTATTTTGAATTGTTTAACACTTTTTTTTTTTTTTTGGTTACTACATGATTCCATATGTGTTATTTTGTAGTTTTGATGTCTTCATTATTATTCTGCAATGTAGAAAATAGTTCAAAGAAACGCTTGAATGAGTAGGTGTGTCCATGCGCGCGCACATACTTCATTCACACGGAGGTTGGAATAGTACCGTGAAAATGATAACGGCCTTTTTAGTGTAAGACCTGTTTGAAAAGACCATCTGAAATTTCAGCCTGTTTTGGTGGAGAACATTTTTTGGCCTTCCTGGTGCCGTCAACATATGGCCGTAGACCATTAAAGAGTTACAAACCTCTCTGCCAATAACCGCTCATTTCAGTTTGCATACTGGTGTGATTGGTATAAGGATGCCTAGTGTAACCCATGTCATGTTTTTCTCCCTTAATGCATCCTCCTTCCCTTTATACACGGTCTTCATTCAACAAAGGACTTTGTATAAACTCTGTCTGGAATTTTAACTTTCTCTTGGTTAATTCCCTCCACTAGCTTCTGTCCAGTCCAGCTATAATGCCTGTTTGTTGTGCTGGCCAAGGTCACTGGACAAGGTAACGGCGTCAAAATCAGTGGCTTCCAAGGGGCTACCTATGTCTTGGCTAGGGCTGTGACTATCATGAAATGTTGAATGACTGTAATTGGCCAGCCAAATGACCACAGTAACTCCACTAACCGTTCGAATAGCTATTTATTAAAACATTTTGATGTGGATGCACATTTTCTCCTCTCCTCCATTCCTGACTGCATGTGCTGCCATAGAAATAGAATGAACGGATCGGGTGTCCCCATTTCAAGTCAATGATGGCATAATGGGTGGGTGGACTGGCAAGGAGCAAAGCGGGAAGTGTACCCATCAATATGTCCTGTGATTTGTTGATTCAACTCAACCGACATTACAAAAAATACATTCCATGCTAATGGCAGCCTGCAGTACTCCGGTCGGCCTTCACTTTGAGTTACTTGATGAGAGTGGGCAGCACTGAGCTAGCCTGCAACGTCACTTCCTGGAGTAGTTCTAACGGTGCATGTTATGTCTCCAGGAGACGCCATCTTAACAGACTTCACTTGGCTTCAATGCGCTATTGAGTCTTCACATGGGCGTGAGTGGTGTCACGTGATCGATGGCTTTGTAAATGCGTACATACATACACCCCTAGTCTTGGCCCATCTGTTTCACCTCCGTCTGTGTGTGTGTCTGAGCAGCTCTAAGCATGTGCCTTGGCCAGGTGTCCTCCATCTGGAGGACAGTGTGTCTGGGGATACTTCAGCTCCTCTACAGTCTAACCTGGATTAGCCAGAGCCCAGGCTGGGGTTGGATACTGCTGGGTGATTGGCCTCTAGACTAACCACCTGTTAATAAGTGAGGTCTTCCTGGGATCCAGTTAGGCGTTTGGCTGATTTCACATTATTGGGTGACCCATACTATGCTGCCTCTGATGTTTTGTCTTCACATTGTCCAGCTATGGTGGATGTGGTAACCAGGTCAGCCCAATATGGCTGGGTTTGCCTTCGTAGTGTGAAATGGTCACAGTACACAACCAGGTTGAAGTTGAGGCTCATTATGACCATAGACGGAGTCCCTGTGAACGGAGTCCCTGTGAACAACAGCTGCTTTAGCTGCTGTTGTCTCCCGGTCTCCTCTCCCGTAGCGTATAGCCTGCCAGGTTTCTCTTGAGGCCTGAAGTGAGTAATGCTCTTCTAAAGATGTACAGTACTCAACTGGAAACCAATGCGGGTTAATGAGATGTAGCCAGGCTGATTTGACTGAGGTTAAATTACTTTAATTAAATAAGCAAATTCATCCATTTTGAAGACTTAAGGCAAGGACAGGTTTTTCGTTCGTCTGCGTTTTGACTGCATTTCGAGGACACACACGTGTCTATTTAACAACACTAATTCAACAACATTCACTTGCATGTGGCAAGTGAATGTTGTTGAATTAGTGTTGTTAAATAGGGTAATAGGTAGGCCTACATTTCGAAAACCTTCTTGGGTAAGAGAATGTTGTGTTCATCTCTGGTTATGTCGTTCTACACCCTAATGCTTCTCACCCAGGGTTTAACAGAATGTCTTGACAATGGACCAAGATTCTAGAACTCATTGCAAGTCTTCTGTTGGCAGCCTTTCAATTCTACAGACTACAGCTGACCTGGACAGGAGTCTTCTACCTCTGTACTGTGTTGACACGCACGCACGTCTGTCTCCGGGAACCTTTGAGCTGTTCCTAGAAAGTGCTCCTTGTTATCCACCTGATATTGTGGTCACGATGTCAGCCTGTTGGTTTATGGAACTCCAAGCTTGGCAGCATGTGTTACAGGCCTTTTGAGAGGAGAAGGGGAGAGAACTTCTCTATTTTGGACCGTACAACCTTTCACGCAGTGCACTTTGTCCTAGTGCTTCTCTCTGGCCAACTGCGACCATAACAAGGAAAGGTCTACTGCTTGCACTCACAAAAACCCTCCCTGGTCAATGTGGAAGCCTGCATCTCCACTTTCGATTCCACTGACTCTCTGTAAGTGGGTCACTCTGAATGTGTGTGTGTACGTACTTGTTGTTGCCATTCTGAATCAAAGTGACTTTGATTTGATACATGCTGCGCTCTGCTTTGAATCAGATTCTGAGATTACCCAACGACTCAACACCGCATGCTTCCCTCCTGCTGGGGACACATGCTTCAGCTTCATTCAATGACAGATTTTTTTTTATGAGAGAACAAATCAATAGGGATTCAATAGAACCAGTATACAGGGACTCTCAATAGACTTTCGTGATGTATTTTGTGATGCCTGTGGCTGTCTATAAGACCACATGTTGTCATTGAAGAACGAGGGCCGACTCGTCCGATGGTCCTGCAATCAGTGTACCTTTTTAACCTATTGTTCAGCGTTTTTCCGACAGCACTCCTTTTGTGCTCACTTTAACAGGACGATTAGAGTCAGACCAAACTGACGGTGAACAGCAGTCACCCCCGCCAACACTGTTTTGTATTATAAATATTAACGTCTGGCCTGGCGAGCAGCTGACGTCAACGGAAGGCTGTAGATGAACTTGTTCTGTTCTCCAGATCTTGGCACTGTCTGGGAATCTTTTTTCTCTTCATGTCCAACAATACATATTTGACCCCGATATATTCAATGTTTTCTTTGGATGGTTTGCAATATTTTTTTCTTGTAGACGGTGGTCCTGGTATGTTGGACTCATGGTCATTCCCAAGTTTTTATCTTTCTGTATTTTATTTCTATAAATAGAAAATGGAAATGGCTCCAGTTGTCGTTTGACTACAAACGGTCATCTGAAAACAGGAAAGAAATGCTGGGAAAGGTCAAACTTATGGAAACCTGTGAAATGAGATGGATTTGCTCATTCTCTTACTATCAGCAGCTCAAGTTTATTTGGCTTCTGGGCTCAACGATGTGATGAACAGAGTTTCTGTTCCACAGCTGGGTGGTATGATGATGGTCTTGTTCTTGCGCTCTCTCTCTTGGTCTCTTTCGCTCTCCCTCTTTCTCTCTCGTGCTCCCATCTCTCTCGTGGTCTCTCTCATTCTCGGGTGCTCCCTCAGTCTCTCGCGCGCTCTCGCTTCGGGAGGGGGGGGGGGGCTCTCTCGATTCGGGGGGGGGGCTCTCTCCCTCCCTCGGATGCTCTCTTTTTTTTCATTCTTTCTTGTGCTGTCTCAGTCTCGGTGTGTGTCTGGAACCTCTCACCAGAATCTGTAAACATCTCCCAGCTGCTGTGCTGCCAAGTTACATAATGGTGCTACAAACTAACCTAGACTTCCCTCTCTCGTCTCCTATAATTCCATAGGCTCCTGGGAGTCATAAACCAACTGCTTTCTTGATGTAAAAAGATCTGATTGTTCAATAGACCAATTAGTGTAAAAAATATCAGAATTGAGTTGCCTGTCTAAACGCAGCCACGGTGATCTGCTGTCTCAAACATGCATGCACACTCCTGTCTCACGGTGATCCACTGTTAACCAGCTGAATAGTCTGCCTCTGCTATTCTCAATGTATTTCCCAGGACTCCTGTCCGGCTCTGTCTGGTGTTAACACCCAGTTAGCCAACAGCAAGCCCTGGCCTGTTCCCTTGGCACTGTCCATGTTCCTAGTGCTGTTGTGATGGGATAGCCTGTCATATCTAGGGGTTATTTTCTAGGCACTGGCAGCCGCTCAGAGGTAGAAACCGACGGGAGTTGGAAGCCGATAACTGTGCCTCTTACAACTGGTCTGCCTTGCCAAAAGATCCAGAGTGGCTACTCGAGTTACACGTTGACTTTTGCCCGACTTGAGCTCCGACCGCTTCCCATATCAAACTGCACTTTTTTTTTGTCTGTCTCAAACCCTCCGTCAGGCCAAAGAATAGCTCTCCAAATTGGTCCATGAAGAAACTAACTTGACCAGAGAACCAAATTAGAGTAGCCTGACCCAGCTCGTGTTCCTGTCTTCTCTTTCAACTGGGTGGAAAGTTGAACACTTTACCATAAGGACTGGGTTAGGGTCACCAGAGGGGTTAGAGAGGCTCGGGGAACCTGGGGGGGTGCATCAAAGTGGCTGTCCAACAGCAACTGTCGGTCTGCTTCCGACGGTTAACAGCAAGGCCCTCGTCTACGCACGCTATGGGAAGAGAGCTCTTATCCGATAGAGTTGCCTTGTTGAGAATGTCGTCAGTGTTTCCGTAGCATAATGGTTTTTATGCCAAACGACCGTCCGCCAGTACTGATTTCAGGAGGTATTGCCTAGTTGATTATGGCAACCGAATGCAGTATGAAAAGGGAACATGCAAGAGTGACATGACATGCACAGCCCAGACTTACCAAACCCAGTTGCTGGGTAACCATATACTGCAGATAAGACAAGGGAAGACCTGCACCCTGTATAGCCGAATGCTGCTTTCCTGCTGCACGAGATTACCCAGCCTGTAGGGCCTAGGCCCTAAGTGTGCAGCTGCCCCTTGTGAATGAATGGCTGATTACTAAATGTTAATGAGCCACTATCAGCGGGTAAACCAATCTGCCTCACAGGTGCAGTGGTGACGCACTGTTGCATGTTGACACGGGTGTATTCAGCCGGTCTGTTCCTGCCTGGGTTTTTGACTTATAGTCTACCTGTTGTTTTTTTGTTTTTTATTCTCTAGCTTTCTCCCGGAAGGAATTCCCCACACCTTCGGTGTCAGAAAGATCAAGAAACACCCCGGGTGTCTTCCTTGATGGGGAATAGGGTGCCATTTCCGACACACCCCTGTTACTTCGTATAGCCACTGTAGAAGTAAAGTAGTGATTTTATTATGGTGTAGTCGGGTTATGTAGTCGAGTTGTAAGGCCTCACCTTCACATGGGAATGTTCACCTATACGTCGTAGATCCTAGATTGCCCGTTTCCTGCTACATACAACACTGTATTTCTTTGCATAGCTCTCTGTCTGTACAGTGGGGCAAAAAAGTATTTAGTCAGCCACCAATTGTGCAAGTTCTCCCACTTAAAAAGATGAGAGAGGCCTGTAATTTTTATCATGGGTACACTTCAACTATGACAGACAAAATGAGAAAAATAATCCAGAAAATCATATTGTAGGATTTTTTTATGAATTTATTTGCAAATTATGGTGGAAAATAAGTATTTGGTATTGGTCAATAACAAAAGTTTATCTCAATACTTTGTTATATACCCTTTGTTGGCAATGACAGAGGTCAAACGTTTTCTGTAAGTTTTCACGAGGTTTTCACACACTGTTGCTGGTATTTTGGCCCATTCCTCCATGCAGATCTCCTCTAGAGCAGTGATGTTTTGGGGCTGTTGCTGGGCAACACGGACTTTCAACTCCCTCCAAATATTTTCTATGGGGTTGAGATCTGGAGACTGGCTAGGCCACTCCAGGACCTTGAAATGCATTTGTTTCCTTTGTGTTATCGCCCTGTTTGAGCCTATGTTGTGACTAACTGGACCCGTCTGTGGGAGACTGGGAGAGTGGAGGAGTGCTGTATCTGTTATGGATCTGGTTTTCAGGGGGATAAACTGAGATACCAGGATGAGACCAAAACACATGGAACTGAGAGACCCCTAGAGCCCTGAGAGAGGGGAGATCATTACTTTCTCTCACCCCAGACGGCCCTGTGGCATGTTGACTCTGTGATGACCTCAGATTGTTTAACACACGATGCACTGACATCCCCTTCTCTCTACTCAGCCTCCACTGACAGCCCTAACAGAGGGGCCAGGCCGGGAGAGGAGAGGAGAGCAACCCCCAGTGTGGCCTGACCGAGAGACTCGTGAGTAACCGCTTCACTTCCTCTCCCTGGGGATTGGGGAGGGAGGGATGGAGGGTGGGTGTGGTGGATTTTTCCATGATCACCAGCTGCATACCTTTATGCACTGTACAGATGTTAAGTGTGTATGTGCACTGTGTGGAGCTGACAAGGAGAATCCTAACTGCTTCACTTACGCTCCCATGGGAAAGGGGGGGTTGAGGCGTGTGTGTGTTTCTTTTGGGTTGAGGCTACAGGAAACTAGACAGATATTTAATAGCTAGCTAATTAGACTCCTTTCTTTCTCCTTCATTGACTTTTCAGGGGAGGCTTAATGCTCAATTAAGCTTCCCCCTTTTTAGGGTGATTTATCCCTCCCTCCTCCTGTCTTTTCACTATCTTAGTATTCATGACCGCCTTTCCACTGTGTGGCCATTTTACCACGACTTCATTCTGCTTTCAACTGTGAGCCCACTCGACAGCACCTCGTGATTTACCTCCTGCCCCCATCTCCTCCAGTACAGATATATCCTGATACGTTATTACAGCCTCTTTATGTTACTGAGGACTGCTTCTGTTATGCTTAGTCTCTAGTTGAGAGAATAAAATCAACACTAACCTGTACCTTTGTTCCCATAACTTCCATATAGGGATATCAAACAATATTTAACCTAATATGATGAGTCACTCCAACATTTGACTACTTTTCACATTGCGACATATCTCCAGGAACAGTTAACCTATACAGTATTCTGAAAGCTAACACCAAAAGGCTAGCCTAGCCTTTAACATCAAAATGAGCCTACCAAGTTTGAACATTAGTTGCGAGAGTTGGGTCCTGCTCTTAGACCTGCTCTGACAAAACGAATTTACAGTGATACTTCAAGATTTTGGCAATGCTTCTTCAGGGTCTGATGAATTCATGGATACCATTTTTATGTCTTTGCGAGCAGCTTGAAGGAAGTTGCTAACTAGCGTCAGTGCAATGACTGGAAGTCTATGGGGATCGGCTAGCTAGCAGTCTTAGACTTAAGTATTAAATAGACTTCCAGTCATTGCGCTAACGGCAGTTAGCAATTACGCTACTTAGCAACTTCCTTCAAACCACTCGCAGAGACATACATGTTTATCTACGAGTTCATCAGACTCTGAGAAAGTAGATAAAGGGCCTCATAGCCAAAATCCCGAAGGATCCCTTTGACTACCAGAGTAAGCAGTTCATTGTTTAACAGCATCCTCTGGCAGGCTCCCCCTGAACCATTTGGAGAGGCGTTTATTGTACCATATCTCTCCTCAGGAAGCGTTAGCCGTGTGTCGTTCCTCCGGAATGAAAGGGAAGGGAACAATGTCGAAAGAGGGAGAGAAATGATACACAGGGAGGGAGTGAGTGGGCGGGAGAGTGAGTGGGCGGGAGGGCGGGAGAGTGAGTGGGCGAGTGAGTGGGCGAGTGAGTGAGTGAGTGAGTGAGTGAGTGAGTGAGTGAGTGAGTGAGTGAGTGAGTGAGTGAGTGAGTGAGTGAGTGAGTGAGTGAGTGAGTGAGTGAGTGAGTGAGTGAGTGAGTGAGTGAGTGAGTGAGTGAGTGAGTGAGTGAGTGAGTGAGTGAGTGAGTGAGTGAGTGAGTGAGTGAGTGGAGGAGCGCGAGTGCAGGAGGGAGAGGGCGAGCGGGAGCGAGTGGCAGGAGGGCGAGCGCGGGAGCGGGTGGCAGGAGGGCGAGCGCGGGAGCGGGTGGCAGGAGGGCGAGCGCGGGAGCGGGTGGCAGGAGGGCGAGCGCGGGAGCGGGTGGCAGGAGGGCGAGCGCGGGAGCGGGTGGCAGGAGGGCGAGCGCGGGAGCGGGTGGCAGGAGGGCGAGCGCGGGAGCGGGTGGCAGGAGGGCGAGCGCGGGAGCGGGTGGCAGGAGGGCGAGCGCGGGAGCGGGTGGCAGGAGGGCGAGTGGCAGGAGGGCGAGCGCAGGAGCGAGTGGCAGGAGGGCGAGCGGGAGCGAGTGGCTGGAGGGCGAGTGTGTGTGTGTGAGTGAGGGGGGGGGGGGGGCGGGAGGGAGAGTGTGTGTGTGAGTGAGGGGGGGGGGGGGGGGGCGGGAGGGAGAGTGTGTGAGTGAGGGGGCGGGAGGGAGGGAGCGAGGAGGGGCGGGAGGGAGCGAGGAGGAGCGCGAGCAGGAGGGAGAGCGAGGAGGAGCGCGAGCAGGAGGGAGAGGGTGAGCGGGAGCGAGTGCTGGAGGGCGAGCGGGAGCGAGTGGCTGGAGGGCGAGCGGGAGCGAGTGGCAGGAGGGCGAGCGGGAGCGAGTGCAGGAGGGCGAGCGCAGGAGCGAGTGGCAGGAGGGCGAGCAGGTGCGAGTGGCAGGAGGGCGAGCAGGAGCGAGTGGCAGGAGGGCGAGCAGGAGCGAGTGGCAGGAGGGTGTGGCAGGAGGGCGAGTGTGTGTGTGTGAGTGAGGGGGGGGGGGGGGGGGGGGGGGGCGGGAGGGAGAGTGTGTGAGTGAGGGGGCGGGAGGGAGGGAGCGAGGAGGGGCGGGAGGGAGCGAGGAGGAGCGCGAGCAGGAGGGAGAGCGAGGAGGAGCGCGAGCAGGAGGGAGAGGGCGAGCGGGAGCGAGTGCAGGAGGGAGAGGGCGAGCGGGAGAGGGCGGGAGGGAGCGAGGAGGAGCGCGAGCAGGAGGGAGAGCGAGGAGGAGCAGGAGGGAGAGGGCGAGCGAGTGCAGGAGGGCGAGCGGGAGAGGGCGAGCGGGAGAGGGCGAGCGGGAGCGGGAGCGGGCGAGCGGGAGCGAGTGCAGGAGGGCGAGTGCAGGAGGGCGAGCGGGAGCGAGTGGCAGGAGGGCGAGCAGGAGCGAGTGGCAGGAGGGCGAGCAGGAGGGAGTGGCAGGAGCGAGTGGCAGGAGCGAGTGGCAGGAGCGAGTGGCAGGAGGGCGAGCAGGAGCGAGTGCAGGAGGGCGAGCAGGAGGGCGAGTGCAGGAGGGGGGGGGGCTGAGTGAGTGCAGGAGGGAGAGTGCGAGCAGGAGCGAGTGCAGGAGGGAGAGGGCGAGTGCAGGAGGGAGGGGAGTGAGTGAGTGCAGGAGGGGGAGTGCGAGCAGGAGCGAGTGCAGGAGGGAGAGTGCGAGTGCAGGAGGGAGGGGAGTGAGTGAGTGCAGGAGGGCGAGCGCAGGAGCGATTGGCAGGAGGGCGAGCAGGAGCGAGTGGCAGGACGGCGAGCAGGAGCGAGTGGCAGGAGGGCGAGCAGGAGCGAGTGGCAGGAGGGCGAGCAGGAGCGAGTGGCAGGAGGGCGAGCAGGAGCGAGTGGCAGGAGGGCGAGCAGGAGCGAGTGGCAGGAGGGCGAGTGTGTGTGTGAGTGAGGGGGGGGGGGGCGGGAGGGAGAGTGTGTGAGTGAGGGGGGGGGGGGGGGGCGGGAGGGAGAGTGTGTGTGTGAGTGAGGGGGGGGCGGGAGGGAGAGTGTGAGTGAGGGGGGGGCGGGAGGGAGAGTGTGAGTGAGGGGGGGGGCGGGAGGGAGCGAGGAGGGGCGGGAGGGAGCGAGGAGGAGCGCGAGCAGGAGGGAGAGCGAGGAGGAGCGCGAGCAGGTGCAGGAGGGAGAGGGCGAGCGGGAGAGGGCGGGAGGGAGCGAGGAGGAGCGCGAGCAGGAGGGAGAGCGAGGAGGAGCGCGAGGGGGAGCGAGTGCAGGAGGGAGAGGGCGAGCGGGAGAGGGTGAGCGGGAGCGAGTGTCAGGAGGGCGAGCGGGAGCGAGTGGCAGGAGGGCGAGCGGGAGCGAGTGGCAAGAGGGCGAGTGGCAGGAGGGCGAGCGGGAGCGAGTGCAGGAGGGCGAGCGCAGGAGCGAGTGGCAGGAGGGCGAGCAGGAGCGAGTGGCAGGAGGGCGAGCAGGAGCGAGTGGCAGGAGGGCGAGCAGGAGCGAGTGTCAGGAGGGCGTGGCAGGAGCGAGTGGCAGGAGGGAGTGGCAGGAGCGAGTGGCAGGAGGGAGTGGCAGGAGCGAGTGGCAGGAGGGCGAGTGTGTGTGAGTGAGGGGGGGGGGCGGGAGGGAGAGTGTGTGAGTGAGGGGGCGGGAGGGAGGGAGCGAGGAGGGGCGGGAGGGAGCGAGGAGGAGCGCGAGCAGGAGGGAGAGCGAGGAGGAGCGCGAGCAGGAGGGAGAGGGCGAGCGGGAGCGAGTGCAGGAGGGAGAGGGCGAGCGGGAGAGGGCGGGAGGGAGCGAGGAGGAGCGCGAGCAGGAGGGAGAGCGAGGAGGAGCAGGAGGGAGAGGGCGAGCGAGTGCAGGAGGGAGAGGGCGAGCGGGAGAGGGCGAGCGGGAGCGAGTGCAGGAGGGCGAGCGGGAGCGAGTGGGGCAGGAGGGCGAGCGGGAGCGAGTGGCAGGAGGGCGAGCGGGAGCGAGTGGCAGGAGGGCGAGCGGGAGCGAGTGGCAGGAGGGCGAGCAGGAGCGAGTGGCAGGAGGGCGAGCAGGAGCGAGTGGCAGGAGGGCGAGCAGGAGCGAGTGGCAGGAGGGCGAGCAGGAGGTAGAGTGTGAGAGAGTGAGTGCAGGAGGGGGGGGGGGGGCTGAGTGAGTGCAGGAGGGAGAGTGCGAGCAGGAGCGAGTGCAGGAGGGAGAGGGCGAGTGCAGGAGGGAGAGGGCGAGTGCAGGAGGGAGGGGAGTGAGTGAGTGCAGGAGGGGGAGTGCGAGCAGGAGCGAGTGCAGGAGGGAGAGTGCGAGTGCAGGAGGGAGGGGAGTGAGTGAGTGCAGGAGGGCGAGCGGGAGCGAGTGGCAGGAGGGCGAGCGGGAGCGAGTGGCAAGAGGGCGAGTGGCAGGAGGGCGAGCGGGAGCGAGTGCAGGAGGGCGAGCGCAGGAGCGAGTGGCAGGAGGGCGAGCAGGAGCGAGTGGCAGGAGGGCGAGCAGGAGCGAGTGGCAGGAGGGCGAGCAGGAGCGAGTGGCAGGAGGGCGAGCAGGAGCGAGTGTCAGGAGGGCGTGGCAGGAGCGAGTGGCAGGAGGGAGTGGCAGGAGCGAGTGGCAGGAGGGCGAGCAGGAGGGCGAGTGTGTGTGTGAGTGAGGGGGGGGGGCGGGAGGGAGAGTGTGTGAGTGAGGGGGCGGGAGGGAGGGAGCGAGGAGGGGCGGGAGGGAGCGAGGAGGAGCGCGAGCAGGAGGGAGAGCGAGGAGGAGCGCGAGCAGGAGGGAGAGGGCGAGCGGGAGCGAGTGCAGGAGGGAGAGGGCGGGAGGGAGCGAGGAGGAGCGCGAGCAGGAGGGAGAGCGAGGAGGAGCAGGAGGGAGAGGGCGAGCGAGTGCAGGAGGGAGAGGGCGAGCGGGAGAGGGCGAGCGGGAGCGAGTGCAGGAGGGCGAGTGCAGGAGGGCGAGCGGGAGCGAGTGGCAGGAGGGCGAGCAGGAGCGAGTGGCAGGAGGGCGAGCGGGAGCGAGTGGCAGGAGGGCGAGCGGGAGCGAGTGGCAGGAGGGCGAGCGGGAGCGAGTGGCAGGAGCGAGTGGCAGGAGGGCGAGCGGGAGCGAGTGGCAGGAGGGCGAGCGGGAGCGAGTGGCAGGAGGGCGAGCAGGAGCGAGTGGCAGGAGGGCGAGCAGGAGCGAGTGGCAGGAGGGCGAGCAGGAGGGAGTGGCAGGAGGGAGTGGCAGGAGCGAGTGGCAGGAGCGAGTGGCAGGAGCGAGTGGCAGGAGCGAGTGGCAGGAGGGCGAGCAGGAGCGAGTGCAGGAAGGCGAGCAGGAGCGAGTGCAGGAGGGAGAGTGTGAGAGAGTGAGTGCAGGAGGGGGGGGGGCTGAGTGAGTGCAGGAGGGAGAGTGCGAGCAGGAGCGAGTGCAGGAGGGAGAGGGCGAGTGCAGGAGGGAGGGGAGTGAGTGAGTGCAGGAGGGGGAGTGCGAGCAGGAGCGAGTGCAGGAGGGAGAGTGCGAGTGCAGGAGGGAGGGGAGTGAGTGAGTGCAGGAGGGCGTGCGCAGGAGCGATTGGCAGGAGGGCGAGCGCAGGAGCGAGTGGCAGGAGGGCGAGCGCAGGAGCGAGTGGCAGGAGGGCGAGCAGGAGCGAGTGGCAGGAGGGCGAGCAGGAGCGAGTGGCAGGAGGACGAGTGGCAGGAGGGCGAGCAGGAGCGAGTGGCAGGAGGGCGAGCAGGAGGGCCAGCAGGAGCGAGTGCAGGAGGGAGGGGAGTGAGTGAGTGCAGGAGGGCGAGCGCAGGAGCGATTGGCAGGAGGGCGAGCGCAGGAGCGAGTGGCAGGAGGGCGAGCGCAGGAGCGAGTGACAGGAGGGCGAGCAGGAGCGAGTGGCAGGAGGGCGAGCAGGAGCGAGTGGCAGGAGGGCGAGCAGGTCCGAGTGGCAGGAGGGCGAGCAGGAGCGAGTGGCAGGAGGGCGAGCAGGAGCGAGTGGCAGGAGGGAGTGGCAGGAGCGAGTGGCAGGAGGGCGAGCAGGAGGGCGAGTGTGTGTGTGAGTGAGGGGGCGGGAGGGAGGGAGCGAGGAGGGGCGGGAGGGAGCGAGGAGGAGCGCGAGCAGGAGGGAGAGCGAGGAGGAGCGCGAGCAGGAGGGAGAGGGCGAGCGGGAGCGAGTGCAGGAGGGGGAGGGCGGGAGGGAGCGAGGAGGAGCGCGAGCAGGAGGGAGAGCGAGGAGGAGCAGGAGGGAGAGGGCGAGCGAGTGCAGGAGGGAGAGGGGGAGAGGGCGAGCGGGAGCGAGTGCAGGAGGGCGAGTGCAGGAGGGCGAGCGGGAGCGAGTGGCAGGGGGGCGAGCGGGAGCGAGTGCAGGAGCGAGTGGCAGGAGGGCGAGCAGGAGCGAGTGGCAGGAGGGCGAGCAGGAGCGAGTGGCAGGAGGGCGAGGAGCGAGTGGCAGGAGGGCGAGCAGGAGCGAGTGGCAGGAGGGCGAGCAGGAGGGAGTGGCAGGAGCGAGTGGCAGGAGCGAGTGGCAGGAGCGAGTGGCAGGAGGGCGAGCAGGAGCGAGTGGCAGGAGGGCGAGCAGGAGCGAGTGCAGGAGGGCGAGCAGGAGCGAGTGCAGGAGGGCGAGCGGGAGCGAGTGGCAGGAGGGCGAGCGGGAGCGAGTGCAGGAGCGAGTGGCAGGAGGGCGAGCGGGGAGCGAGTGCAGGAGCGAGTGGCAGGAGGGCGAGCAGGAGCGAGTGGCAGGAGGGCGAGCAGGAGCGAGTGGCAGGAGGGCGAGCAGGAGCGAGTGGCAGGAGGGCGAGCAGGAGCGAGTGGCAGGAGGGCGAGCAGGAGGGAGTGGCAGGAGCGAGTGGCAGGAGCGAGTGGCAGGAGCGAGTGGCAGGAGCGAGTGCAGGAGGGAGAGTGTGAGAGAGTGAGTGCAGGAGGGGGGGGGGCTGAGTGAGTGCAGGAGGGAGAGTGCGAGCAGGAGCGAGTGCAGGAGGGAGAGGGCGAGTGCAGGAGGGAGGGGAGTGAGTGAGTGCAGGAGGGGGAGTGCGAGCAGGAGCGAGTGCAGGAGGGAGAGTGCGAGTGCAGGAGGGAGGGGAGTGAGTGAGTGCAGGAGGGCGAGCGCAGGAGCGATTGGCAGGAGGGCGAGCGCAGGAGCGAGTGGCAGGAGGGCGAGCAGGAGGGAGTGGCAGGAGGGCGAGCAGGAGCGAGTGGCAGGAGGGCGAGCAGGAGCGAGTGCAGGAGGGCGAGCAGGAGCGAGTGCAGGAGGTAGAGTGTGAGAGAGTGAGTGCAGGAGGGGGGGGGGCTGAGTGAGTGCAGGAGGGAGAGTGCGAGCAGGAGCGAGTGCAGGAGGGAGAGGGCGAGTGCAGGAGGGAGGGGAGTGAGTGAGTGCAGGAGGGGGGAGTGCGAGCAGGAGCGAGTGCAGGAGGGAGAGGGCGAGTGCAGGAGGGAGGGGAGTGAGTGAGTGCAGGAGGGGGAGTGCGAGCAGGAGCGAGTGCAGGAGGGAGAGTGCGAGTGCAGGAGGGAGGGGAGTGAGTGAGTGCAGGAGGGCGAGCGCAGGAGCGATTGGCAGGAGGGCGAGCGCAGGAGCGAGTGGCAGGAGGGCGAGCGGGAGCGAGTGGCAGGAGGGCGAGCGGGAGCGAGTGGCAGGAGGGCGAGTGGCAGGAGGGCGAGCGGGAGCGAGTGCAGGAGGGCGAGCGCAGGAGCGAGTGGCAGGAGGGCGAGCAGGAGCGAGTGGCAGGAGGGCGAGCAGGAGCGAGTGGCAGGAGGGCGAGCAGGAGCGAGTGGCAGGAGGGCGAGCAGGAGCGAGTGGCAGGAGGGCGAGCAGGAGCGAGTGTCAGGAGGGCGTGGCCGGAGCGAGTGGCAGGAGGGAGTGGCAGGAGCGAGTGGCAGGAGGGCGAGCAGGAGGGCGAGTGTGTGTGTGAGTGAGGGGGGGGGGCGGGAGGGAGAGTGTGTGTGAGGGAGGGAGCGAGGAGGGGCGGGAGGGAGCGAGGAGGAGCGCGAGCAGGAGGGAGAGCGAGGAGGAGCGCGAGCAGGAGGGAGAGGGCGAGCGGGAGCGAGTGCAGGAGGGAGAGGGCGGGAGGGAGCGAGGAGGAGCGCGAGCAGGAGGGAGAGCGAGGAGGAGCAGGATGGAGAGGGCGAGCGAGTGCAGGAGGGAGAGGGCGAGCGGGAGAGGGCGAGCGGGAGCGAGTGCAGGAGGGCGAGTGCAGGAGGGCGAGCGGGAGCGAGTGGCAGGAGGGCGAGCGGGAGCGAGTGGCAGGAGGGCGAGCGGGAGCGAGTGGCAGGAGGGCGAGCGGGAGCGAGTGGCAGGAGGGCGAGCGGGAGCGAGTGGCAGGAGGGCGAGCGGGAGCGAGTGCAGGAGCGAGTGGCAGGAGGGCGAGCGGGAGCGAGTGCAGGAGCGAGTGGCAGGAGGGCGAGCAGGAGCGAGTGGCAGGAGGGCGAGCAGGAGCGAGTGGCAGGAGGGCGAGCAGGAGGGAGTGGCAGGAGCGAGTGGCAGGAGGGAGTGGCAGGAGGGAGTGGCAGGAGCGAGTGGCAGGAGCGAGTGGCAGGAGCGAGTGGCAGGAGCGAGTGGCAGGAGGGAGTGGCAGGAGGGCGAGCAGGAGCGAGTGCAGGAAGGCGAGCAGGAGCGAGTGCAGGAGGGAGAGTGTGAGAGAGTGAGTGCAGGAGGGGGGGGGGGCTGAGTGAGTGCAGGAGGGAGAGTGCGAGCAGGAGCGAGTGCAGGAGGGAGAGGGCGAGTGCAGGAGGGAGGGGAGTGAGTGAGTGCAGGAGGGGGAGTGCGAGCAGGAGCGAGTGCAGGAGGGAGAGTGCGAGTGCAGGAGGGAGTGGAGTGAGTGAGTGCAGGAGGGCGAGCGCAGGAGCGAGTGGCAGGAGGGCGAGCGCAGGAGCGAGTGGCAGGAGGGCGAGCGCAGGAGCGAGTGGCAGGAGGGCGAGCAGGAGCGAGTGGCAGGAGGGCGAGCAGGAGCGAGTGGCAGGAGGGCGAGTGGCAGGAGGGCGAGCAGGAGCGAGTGGCAGGAGGGCGAGCAGGAGGGCGAGCAGGAGCGAGTGCAGGAGGGCGAGCAGGAGCGAGTGCAGGAGGGAGGGGAGTGAGTGAGTGCAGGAGGGCGAGCGCAGGAGCGATTGGCAGGAGGGCGAGCGCAGGAGCGAGTGGCAGGAGGGCGAGCGCAGGAGCGAGTGACAGGAGGGCGAGCAGGAGCGAGTGGCAGGAGGGCGAGCAGGAGCGAGTGGCAGGAGGGCGAGCAGGAGCGAGTGGCAGGAGGGCGAGCAGGAGGGCGAGCAGGAGGGTGAGCAGGAGCGAGTGCAGGAGGGCGAGCAGGAGCGAGTGCAGGAGGGCGAGTGTGAGTGCAGGAGGGAGGGGACTGAGTGAGTGGCAGGAGGGAGAGTGCGAGCAGGAGCGAGTGGGCGAGTGCAGGAGGGGGAGTGCGAGTGCAGGAGGGAGGTGAGTGCAGGAGGGAGAGTGCGAGCAGGAGCGAGTGCAGGAAGGAGAGTGCGAGCAGGAGCGAGTGCAGGAAGGAGAGTGCGAGCAGGAGCGAGTGCAGGAAGGAGAGTGCGAGCAGGAGCGAGTGCAGGAAGGAGAGTGCGAGCAGGAGCGAGTGCAGGAAGGAGAGTGCGAGCAGGAGCGAGTGCAGGAGGGAGAGGGCGAGTGCAGGAGGGAGGGGAGTGAGTGAGTGCAGGAGGGGGAGTGCGAGCAGGAGCGAGTGCAGGAGGGAGAGTGCGAGTGCAGGAGGGAGGGGAGTGAGTGAGTGCAGGAGGGCGAGCGCAGGAGCGATTGGCAGGAGGGCGAGCGCAGGAGCGAGTGGCAGGAGGGCGAGCGCAGGAGCGAGTGGCAGGAGGGCGAGCAGGAGCGAGTGGCAGGAGGGCGAGCAGGAGCGAGTGGCAGGAGGGCGAGTGGCAGGAGGGCGAGCAGGAGCGAGTGGCAGGAGGGCGAGCAGGAGGGCGAGCAGGAGGGCCAGCAGGAGCGAGTGCAGGAGGGCGAGCAGGAGCGAGTGCAGGAGGGAGGGGAGTGAGTGAGTGCAGGAGGGCGAGCGCAGGAGCGATTGGCAGGCGGGCGAGCGCAGGAGCGAGTGGCAGGAGGGCGAGCGCAGGAGCGAGTGACAGGAGGGCGAGCAGGAGCGAGTGGCAGGAGGGCGAGCAGGAGCGAGTGGCAGGAGGGCGAGCAGGAGCGAGTGGCAGGAGGGCGAGCAGGAGCGAGTGGCAGGAGGGCGAGCAGGAGCGAGTGGCAGGAGGGCGAGCAGGAGCGAGTGGCAGGAGGGCGAGCAGGAGCGAGTGCAGGAGGGCGAGCAGGAGCGAGTGCAGGAGGGCGAGTGTGAGTGCAGGAGGGAGGGGACTGAGTGAGTGGCAGGAGGGAGAGTGCGAGCAGGAGCGAGTGGGCGAGTGCAGGAGGGGGGGTGCGAGTGCAGGAGGGAGGTGAGTGCAGGAGGGAGAGTGCGAGCAGGAGCGAGAGTGCGAGCAGGAGCGAGTGCAGGAAGGAGAGTGCGAGCAGGAGCGAGTGCAGGAAGGAGAGTGCGAGCAGGAGCGAGTGCAGGAAGGAGAGTGCGAGCAGGAGCGAGTGCAGGAAGGAGAGTGCGAGCAGGAGCGAGTGCAGGAAGGAGAGTGCGAGCAGGAGCGAGTGCAGGAAGGAGAGTGCGAGCAGGAGCGAGTGCAGGAAGGAGAGTGCGAGCAGGAGCGAGTGCAGGAAGGAGAGTGCGAGCAGGAGCGAGTGCAGGAGGGAGAGTGCGAGCAGGAGGGAGAGTGCGAGCAGGAGCGAGTGCAGGAGCGAGTGCAGGAGGGAGATTGCGAGCAGGAGCGAGTGCAGGAGGGAGAGTGCGAGCAGGAGCGAGTGCAGGAGGGAGAGTGCGAGTGCAGGAGGGAGAGGGCAAGAGTGAGTGCGTGACTGAGTGCAGGAGTGTGTGAGAGAGTGAGTGAGTGCGGGAGGGAGTGAGTGCGGGAGGGAGTGAGTGAGTGCAGGAGGGGGAGTGAGTGAGTGCAGGAGGGAGGGAGTGAGTGAGTGCAGGGGGAGGGAGGGAGTGAGTGAGTGCAGGGGGAGGGAGAGAGTGAGTGAGTGCAGGGGGGAGTGAGTGAATGAGTGAGTGCAGGATGGAGGGAGGGAGGGAGGGAGAGAGTGAGTGCAGGAGGGGGAGTGCGAGCAGGAGCGAGTGCAGGAGGGAGAGTGCGAGTGCAGGAGGGAGGGGAGTGAGTGAGTGCAGGAGGGCGAGCGCGAGCAGGAGCGAGTGCAGGAGGGAGAGTGCGAGTGCAGGAGGGAGGGGAGTGAGTGAGTGCATGAGGGCGAGCGCAGGAGCGATTGGCAGGAGGGCGAGCAGGAGCGAGTGGCAGGAGGGCGAGCAGGAGCGAGTGGCAGGAGGGCGAGCAGGAGCGAGTGGCAGGAGGGCGAGCAGGAGCGAGTGGCAGGAGGGCGAGCAGGAGCGAGTGGCAGGAGGGCGAGCAGGAGCGAGTGCAGGAGGGCGAGCAGGAGCGAGTGCAGGAGGGCGAGTGTGAGAGTGAGTGCAGGAGGGAGGGGACTGAGTGAGTGGCAGGAGGGAGAGTGCGAGCAGGAGCGAGTGCAGGAGGGAGAGGGCGAGTGCAGGAGGGGGGGTGCGAGTGCAGGAGGGAGGTGAGTGAGTGCAGGAGGGAGAGTGCGAGCAGGAGCGATTGCAGGAAGGAGAGTGCGAGCAGGAGCGAGTGCAGGAAGGAGAGTGCGAGCAGGAGCGAGTGCAGGAGGGAGAGTGCGAGCAGGAGCGAGTGCAGGAGGGAGAGTGCGAGCAGGAGCGAGTGCAGGAGGGAGAGTGCGAGCAGGAGCGAGTGCAGGAGGGAGAGTGCGAGCAGGAGCGAGTGCAGGAGGGAGAGTGCGAGTGCAGGATGGAGAGTGCGAGTGCAGGAGGGAGAGGGCAAGAGTGAGTGCGTGACTGAGTGCAGGAGTGTGTGAGAGAGTGAGTGCGGGAGGGAGGGAGTGAGTGCGGGAGGGAGGGAGTGAGTGCGGGAGGGAGTGAGTGAGTGCAGGAGGGAGTGAGTGAGTGCAGGAGGGGGAGTGAGAGAGTGAGTGAGTGGGGGAGGGAGAGAGTGAGTGAGTGCAGGGGGAGGGAGAGAGTGAGTGCAGGGGGAGGGAGAGAGTGAGTGCAGGGGGAGAGAGTGAGTGAGTGCAGGGGGAGAGAGTGAGTGAGTGCAGGGGGAGGGAGAGAGTGAGTGAGTGCAGGGGGGAGTGAGTGAGTGCAGGATGGAGGGAGGGAGGGAGGGAGAGAGTGAATGAGTGAGTGCAGGAGGGAGAGTGCGAGCAGGAGCGAGTGCAGGAGGGAGAGTGCGAGTGCAGGAGGGAGAGGGCAAGAGTGAGTGCGTGACTGAGTGCAGGAGTGTGTGAGAGAGTGAGTGCAGGAGGGAGTGAGTGAGTGCGGGAGGGAGTGAGTGAGTGCAGGAGGGGGAGTGAGTGAGTGCAGGAGTGAGTGAGTGAGTGCAGGAGGGGAGTGAGTGAGTGCAGGAGGGTGAGTGAGTGAGTGCAGGAGGGGGAAGAGTGAGTGAATGGGGGAGGGAGAGTGAGTGAGTGGGGGAGGGGGAGTGAGTGCAGGGGGAGGGAGAGAGTGAGTGAGTGCAGGGGGAGGGAGAGAGTGAGTGAGTGCAGGGGGGAGTGAGTGAGTGCAGGATGGAGGGAGGGAGAGAGTGAGTGCAGGAGAGAGTGAGGGAGAGCAGGAGGGAGTGAGGGAGTGCAGGAGGGAGTGCAGGAGAAAGTGAGGGAGAGGAGTGAGTGCAGGAGGGTGAGTGAGTGAGTGAGTGAGTGAGTGCGGGAGGGAGGGAGGGAGGGAGTGAGTAGAAGGGAGAGGGAGGGAGGGAGAGCAGGAGGGAGGGAGAGGGAATGAACAGGGGAGTGGAGTGAGAGATCCACCCTCCCAGCCTTTCTCATTGTTCTCAGTGATAGAGACAGGAAGCCTCACATTCACACTTCTGCGTCAGGGGATTTAATTTTTTTTTTTTTTTTTACAACTACCAATGAAGAAACAGGAGGTTTATTAACTTTGAAGCATCGCTGTCGGTGTTGCTCAGGCTCATCTGTGGGCAAATAGGGAGGGGATGAGATGATCACTAATGAGGAGTAGTGTGTGTGTCTGTCCCACTGTTGGGGCAAAGGCGCATAGAAGCAATGCCTTTCCTGTGCACATGCATGCACAATTGTTTTGGGAAAAACTTTAATTAATTTGAAGTAGGCGTTCACCTTCTTTGTTTCCTGATGTGTATTCCCCAGTTTGAAAGTGGATTCTCATATCGGCCTCTCCCCAGCCACTTAAGATGAATGAAAGAACAAATATGTGAATTCATGCAGAATGGGTTCACCTTTTAGTATGCTTGTATCTGTCCGATGTGTGTGTGTGCTGTGGGGAGCTCTACCTCCTTACAGACGAAAGTGCAGCCAGCCTAGACCCTGAATAATTCATTGCTGGCACGCTTTTGTGAATTAAAGGTAAAGCGATTGGATAGCATACAGAGAGCCTCATACGGGGTGCTCTCTCTGCTAAATTTTTAAAGGGATGGTCCTGACTGCTAACCCCAGCCAGTCAGTCACCACACTAGACTATATTGCCTTCTAAAACTACAATTCTGTGGCTTTATGACGGTTTTCTAATGTGACACCATACCTGGGGGTGTTAATAATGGGTAGGTTTGGATTGGAATCCCAGGGGAGCACAGTCTTCATTCTTCCAATGCAGTTTCCTCAGGATGCTAGCTGGATGTTACCTCAACCCAAGCTAAGGTTGATACGTCTGGGCTCACTGGTGAGAGACCGCGTCGGAGCAGGTGAGCGGAGTTAGAGGTGCACACTTTTTTCTTTAAAGAACAGTTGCGATAGAAGTATGCAAGTTGGGTTGTTTGAATAACATGCTGACTACACTGGCTACGTGTAGTTGATTTTGTCTGTCCAGAGGCAATCATGACACGCAGGTTAAAATATCAAAACCAACTATATTAATTTGGTGGCAGGTTGAAACACGTTCATGGACATTTAACTAAGCTAGCTGTTGCCGGCTAGTTTGTCCTGGGATATGAACGTTGGGTTGTTATTTTAACTAACATGCTTATGGTCATTGTTTTTAGCGTATTATTTGTAGAATTTTTTTTTTTTTGTGCCCAAGTCATACAAAATGGTGTGTGTTTCTACTCCAACGCAACAGTTTGTTTTTGTTGTATTTCAAACATCCACGTGGCAGGTGAGGTTAGCGTGTAAGGCTTTTCACCCTGCCATCAATATTAGAACAGTGTAGGCTACAATGAATGGATGTCACGTCAGCTATCAGTCATCACTTGCTTATTTCAATGATCAAAATACAGTTGTGTGTTTGTGTGTGTGCCCAGTTAAGAATGGCTCTAGTGTTTGTCGCTCTCACACTGTGTGTTTGGTGGCACCGCCTGCTCCCTCTGGTTCTCACACGGTGTGTGTTTGGTGGCACCGCCTGCTCCCTCTGGTTCTCACACGGTGTGTGTTTGGTGGCACTGCCTGCTCCCTCTGGTTCTCACACTGCCTGTCTGTGTTTTTATTAAGAGAAACCTTTTGCTGCAGAGTCCCGGCCTCTCTCTCTCTCCTGAAGGAAGTAACTTAATTACAGTCTGTAGACGGTAAGAGAGGGGGAAGAGCACCCGCTTGGTTATACCTCCCCATGTTTGATATAGTAATTAGGTAATATCCACGGGAACTGCTGTGCCCGTCACAACAGGCACGGTCGCTTTCATCTTCTCCTCAAGGTACAGGGAGGTACTGGACTTCATTCCTCTGAAAAAAGAAAAATATCTGATTCTTGTTTTCTTTTTAATGGATGAGCTAGGATGAGCTTCATTCACCTGAAGAGGCAGGTCGTCGTTGGAATTTCAGGCTGTGCCGTTTTATTTAGAAGAGGTGTGAAGCAGTGGTGTCTGGGAAATGTGGGATCAGTTCCTGGAAGAGGTGAGCATTTCTTCACAAGTACAGACGGCGCACAGGGGAAAGACAAGTAGACCTTGGCTTTGTCATATCCTGAGGTGAAAGCGAGGCACTTTCCACAACAGCAGAGCAGCAGAAGAGAAGAGGTCTGGGATTCAACCAGTCATTCTTTGTCACTCCTTAATCAGTCCCCCAGCGCCCCACAACCCACACACATCCCATGTAAATAATTTAAAGGCCCTTTCCTTTCGCCAGCCCAGCAGCCAGGGGAAGAAAATGGCCAGCCCACAATTGATGACACAGGACAGTAGAAATGGCTGCTGATATACTAAGGCTGCACCTGAAATTGCACCCTATTCTCTATGTAGTGCAACACGTTTGACCAGGGCCCATAGGGCCATTTCAGTTGCACTCTACGGCTTTCAGCAATTGCTTACAGGGCCGGATAGTAAAACTAGCTGCAGATGCACTCTCTGTTCGTGGCGGGGCGTTAAACAACTTGGAATGGTCGCGTCACGCTGTCAGCTTACATTTGGGCGTAATGAAAGGGCTGCTCGGAGGGTATTGAATCCGCTGCGCTTTTTTTGTTTAACGTTGGAAAAGTTTATCGTGAGTGGATCCATGCAGTGGGAAGAAATGTAGACTGGACTGTACGAAATACCATAAAATGTTGAGAGAACCGTCTCCTCTCTTGATGATCTATTGGCCCAACAGAATATAAATGCCTTACAGTTTCCTGTAGGCCCACATCTTAGGTTATACTGGGATCCTGACTACAATACCACGTGAGGGTAATGTGTTTGAATGGCACTGGAGTAAAACCTGCTGGCCATTTTGTTTCTGCTTTTAGATGTTGCTTCTCTATTGTGGGGAACGGGTGAAATGACTCAAACACACACTGTTTGCTGTGGCGTGTTCTTTGCTGTTACTGTGAGAGCTGGGTAGTAGGATGGTGCTGTTGTTTGTAGGTGGCGCTGTGTGTACGTTCCCTCGTCAGAGAAAAAAGGCGGTCACAGTCCCACGCTTCAACCCATTCATTCATGCTTCGGAAGCTCCGGACGAAAACAGGAAACCAGGAAACCACCCTGCACTGTTCTGTTCCTGGGGTGGCAGGAAGCTGTGGCTTCACAGGCATCGTTCACTCTTGGAGGGCCCACCCTGTCCACCCAGAACGTTGTTGTTGTTCAGCGTGTCATGCAGGCAGTCAGTGGACTTAGCCCAAATGTGACATTCCTCTCTGTTGAAAATAGAAGAGGATAGCCACTTGTCGGCCTGTGGGTTACTCGGCCTAGGCATTTTGGTTTGTTGTTGCTGAAGACGTCATGCAGTCAGTGGGCCTAAATCGGACACATTTCTGTTGAGAATAGAGGAAGTAGTAGTACCTGTGTTTCTCATGCTGTAGTGGAGGGAAAGGCATTGTACCGTCTTTCCCCACTAGAGGACGGTCTAGTCAGAGGAAATGGACACTGCAAGCCTGGTCAGATGGAGTGGAGAGAATCATCCTTCGCTGGCTCCTATTGGGTCTCTCTGTACAATGTCATTGGAGCGGTTACTGTTCGCCAGAGAGATTCCCTGAAAACACCACTTCGATACGGCTACAACTTTTTAGTTGCAGGTTAGGAGAATAAGGTTAATGTTAGGAAAAGAGTTAGGTTTTAACAAAAAGTCACTTTTTAAAAAGATTTTTATAAAAATAAAAATAAAAATAGGGAGTCCCGTTAGCTAGATTGTAGTAAGATTTGCCGACCGGTATTCGCGTTTTTTGAAGCTGGTACTTGTTGACATTTAGGCTCGTCGTAAAAGGGGACTCCAGTCTCAAGTCACACATAGCATAGTTTGATACGTAATCATGCCTAATTATTCCCCAGAACTCCTCTGCCTGGCCAGTTGCCGTTGTCCTTTCTCCCAGTGTGTCAGCGGTTTGTGAGGGGGGCCTTCAGCAGGATCAATAAGGGAAATGATCCTGAAACATACATACTTTGATCCCCATGAATTATTTTGGAGGAGATTAATGGTCAAGGAAAAAAGGCAGAGATTTTAATGAAGGACCCAGACCTTGCTTGATATAGAACGACGATGGTAATTAGATCATTGAATAATCTGCTTACAAGTCACTACTTTGTAAAAGGAAAGGTTGGAATCCATGCTTATTCCCCAGATCCACTGTCCGCAAACCACTCCTAGAAAGTGGGAAAACGCTGGACAAACGCTCTATAAAACACCTCATCACATCAGGCCCAGTGACACAAGTGGATAATGATTTTGCGGCCAAGGATTTGTGGAGTTTTTAATGCACTCTCACTTTTCTCCATTTTAAAGTCCCTAGGCCAATCTGGGAATTCCCATGGCTCAATGCAGCGCACCCCTAGCCTGGTGTCCTAACTGAATTTGCTATGTATTTTGCCGTTTCACTTCCCTTCAGCTCCGAAGCCAGGCTAAGCTCACCCCACCCTAGCCCTATGTTTGGCTGTCTTGTCGGTGGCCAGGCCTGCGGCCAACATCAAGACAGACTGCAGATTTACTGTCCGTCTTTACAACCGCATCACAATTAATACTTGGGAGTGGATCATGTCTTTACAGGTGGTTTCCTCCATCAGAAACAAACAAAAGACTGTTCAGATGTCCTTGACAAATGCCTGCTTTCTGTCTGGGCTCCTTAATTGACTTAGCAGAGTAAGACTCCGTGGCAATGAAAGTCGCTGTAGGCTAAATGTTGGCAGTGAATACATTTTCCCATAGCATGATATTGGCAGTGGAACATCATTGCCATCATTTAGTCGGACTACAGCTTTAAATGAACGCTTAGCTAAATGTGGTGCGACTTCTCAGTGCTCTGAGAATATATGTTGCACGTTGTCCCTGTCTAAATAAACGTAATACATCAACTCAAACGGGAAATAGGTCTGAGGTTCTAACCGTGCTCCTTGTGTTTTACCGTTGAAAGCTTATGCCTAGTTTTCCGACATTATAATGACAGTTTTCCTTGACCATTTGATGAAATGGGTCATGATTCAAGTATTGTGCGTTTTATTTATTTTTTTACCTCAGTGCTATAGAAAGAAACACAGAGCCTGCTCAATATCCTGGTGTCAGATTTAACCCTAGGTCTCCTCCTGTTAGTTGTTACAAAGGTGTCCTTCCTATTAAACTCTGTTTCTGTACAATGTGTGAAGGTGTAGTCCTGACATACTGCAGCGCTGCCGTCATGAGCGATGCCAGTCCCCCCCCCCGCACAGACACACCTGTTCCCACAGCCGTATACTAGTCACCCACAATCCCTCTCTCTCCAGGGATTGAACAAGTCTGATCACACAGGAGGATGATAGCCAGCATCGCACAGCCTCCGGCTACTGCAGCTGCACCGTGATCTAAGGACTCCCTAGGTACTACCGCATAGGGGAATTGTACTCACACAAGTGTCCAAAAGCATTTAGACACATTCAGTGAAGGATTTCTGTTATGATGAAAAAAAGACATGCTGCTTTGTAAGGACTCTATGTACTCCCTAGGGCAGGCCTCTCCAACCCTGTTCCTGGAGAGCTAGAATCAGGTGCTCTAGATTAAGGTTGGAGTGAAAACCTACAGGACGGTAGCTCTCCAGGAACAGGGTTGGAGTGAACCTACAGGACGATAGCTCTCCAGGAACAGGGTTGGAGTGAACCTACAGGACGATAGCTCTCCAGGAACAGGGTTGGAGAGAACCTGCAGGACAGTAGCTCCCCAGGAACAGGGTTGGAGAGCCCTGCCCTAGATCTTACCCTATAGGTGAATTATACCCACTCAAGTGTCTGAAATTCATTTATTCAATGAACAGTTCTGATAACAAAGTTCTGATAGATAGCTAGGCTTCGGAAAAGGCATTTCCATTTGGTAGCGTTAACATGGCAGTTCAATTAATTTCATATGAGGCCGGAAGGTCAGACACCTGGCTGAGGTGATTATTTTAATGGGTTTATTCCTGTCTGAGTTATGTCTGTCTGAATCATGTTATGTGGTATCTACTCTGCATCTTAGTCAAAGATATTATACACACACATCAGTAGACTCGCAGGTGCTGGGAGAAGATTTCCCTTCGTCTGTAACAAGACTAGAGCCACCATACGGGTAGGGCTGAACTCTAGAAATATCTGTGTAAGTCCCAAAACTACATGTTTCCAATCTAAAGTTGGAGTGTGTGTGTGTGTGTATGAGTATCTGCTCTGTGGTTGTTGCGGGGGAGTGGGTCGGTTGCTTGCTGTGTTGCCGGCTTGGCCTGAGTAGTAAACTACAGCTA
This sequence comes from Oncorhynchus mykiss, assembly GCF_013265735.2. Lineage (NCBI taxonomy): Eukaryota > Metazoa > Chordata > Actinopteri > Salmoniformes > Salmonidae > Oncorhynchus > Oncorhynchus mykiss. The sequence goes on along the minus strand of NC_048583.1, from coordinate 12,670,717 downwards.
ATGAACCCATGCTGCTCCAGGCTCCATATGGAGGAGTGACTGCCTCTCAGTCTGTACTTGGCAGCACCCACCTCCCTCGCTCCACCCTCCACTCTGGCAGGATTAGACTGTGTGCCAGGTTGCCAGGCCTTTCAGATCAGACTTAAATCTTGACCAGGCAGTATTATGTCATGGGTAAACTCTGCCACAGTTCCATCTTTCGAAGACTCCTCTTCACTGTTTTGGAAGGTAGAGACCGTTTCAGAGGACTGGGAAAGACACACAGCTTGTGGTAGACAGGTAGAAGTGGCCTAACAGTGTCGCCTTGTGGTGTAGTAGTTGTCCGTTGTCTCCACAGTGGGAGGAGCGGTGATGCTTCAGCTGGGGTGTCGGCTAACATGGTTTGTGTGAGGTAATTGGATCTGAGGTGCATTAAAGTAGCACTGCCTCACTGTAAATGGTGTGCTGAGATGCCCGCGTCTCGTTGAGCTTGGCTCAGCAGTACTGTACGCCCAAGACTCGCGTCTTACGTGTCAAAACGGACTAGTCAGCTCCGAGGCCGACTGAGGTGACAATAGGTACTCAAGCTAGGGCAAGTGATGGAGATGACAAGTGCCATCTTGTCAGTGACACTCTTGCTTAGCTTTGTTTTATGTGGTGTCCATGTGAGTCTGTGGAAATGAAGCCCGTCAACAGCTGATCCTGCCCTGTGCTAAAGTCTGGAATTTCACAAGGAGACTTTAATGTGGTGTGTAGAGGATTTACTGGCTTTCATCATGAGCCTGGTTTTCTGCTTCTTTTATTTTACCCCCCTTTTTCAGTTCCCTTCATTTGTGTTTCCAACCTACCTGTTGCTTATTGCGTTTAGTCCTGACACTTGTCATCTCCCCTCAAATATTCATTTTCTGGGTTGAAGAAACACCCAATGCAATGAATGGGGAAACCTCATCACCTGAACATAGACCGTGCAACTCCAGGCCCAGCCCAGTCTGTACACCATCTGCAGAAGAGGAAAGCTTTTGTAGCCTGGTCTGGCTCCACACAATGGAGCTGTAATTGAATGGTGTTGGCTGTTGGAGGCTAGCCGCTCATTCCTGATTGCTGGAGACTGATAACTCCGTCAGCCCCTGCTCCTCGCCACACACAATGGATGTTGTGGAAACTAGCCTCCGGTCAAAACAATGGTTGGATTTTCCTGAAGATGCCGCCTGCCACCTTTTACTGCCGTGTGTGTTTCTGTATTTCTTGAAATGCACACTCAATAGACATGGTGACCTTGTTTTAGGCTAATTCGGGAGAACAGTTGGAGTCGGAGATGTGGCCTTTTTTTAATGACTGCGTGGCTGCCTCTTCCGCCTCGCAAGTGTTTATGTTTAGGCTAAATGATCCTAGACTGCACTAAAAGGCTTGCCTCCACATCCTGGCTGCAGAAATATAAACGGGATCCTTTTAAAGTACAGTCTAATGCGCTTTCCTTCACTCACTCCAACTATAAGCAAAGAAAATCCAGTTAGTTCCCCTTTCATCCCGTTCAGTCCATCTCTCCCTCTCTCCCTCTCTTCCCCCTGAAAACCTCCAACGGTACTGTGGTGCAGCGAGTCGCTCCGCCCCAGGGATCAATATCGAAGCCGGGAGCTGACGCAGTGAAAAGCAATATTTATAAATAATGAACTGGACGTTCGTTCACCCGCTCTCTCGTTCTCTCTAGAGAGGAAAATAACAAAATGCTCAAATAGGGGATTATTGAACCCAGAATAATAATGGTGTGCTGAGGTGTGCACAGTCCTGTCTTTCCCGCACGGTAGCCTGCATCAGCCATGCAGAACTAACCGAGGGAGAGAGAGAAGGGTCTGTATCGTTGTTGCCAAGTTTTGAAGTTTCCTAAGTGGCTTTTTGTTCCCTCTGAGCAGAGTGACTGAGAATCACAAGGACAGAAACCTTTTTAATGTTAGCTTTGCATAGAGAAATTGTGACTGGAGAGTTGAGGAAAATAACTTTGTTCTCTCCACTCAAACGAAAGCGGTTTCTCAATGTTTTTGTGATGTTTACACGTGTCATGTTTGTTTGAACAGCTGGTTGTGGTCTTACTGTTTTTCTCATGCTAAATCTGGATATTTTTGATTTGAACAGCCTCTTTTCATTTCAGGATGTCTCTGGGCACACTGTTCCAGGCAGTAGGCTTGTTGATTTGAACAGCCTCTTTTCGTTTCAGGATGTCTCTGGGCACACTGTTCCAGGCAGTAGGCTTGTTGATTTGAACAGCCTCTTTTCATTTCAGGATGTCTCTGGGCACACTGTTCCAGGCAGTAGGCTTGTTGATTTGAACAGCCTCTTTTCATTTCAGGATGTCTCTGGGCACACTGTTCCAGGCAGTAGGCTTGTTGATTTGAACAGCCTCTTTTCATTTCAGGATGTCTCTGGGCACACTGTTCCAGGCAGTAGGCTTGTTGATTTGAACAGCCTCTTTTCATTTCAGGATGTCTCTGGGCACACTGTTCCAGGCAGTAGGCTTGTTGATTTGAACAGCCTCTTTTCATTTCAGGATGTCTCTGGGCACACTGTTCCAGGCAGTAGGCTTGTTGATTTGCACTGTTTGTTCCAGTGAGGTGGCAATAGGGGATCAATCTCACCCTCTTGCTCTCAATTTTAATTTCAAATCAAATTGAGTGCTTTTATTGGCATGGGAAACATATGTTGACGTAGATAGTAAACCAAAGTGAAATAAACAAACAATAAAAAATGAACAGTAAACATTACACTCACAGAAGTTCCAAAATAATAAAGACATTTCAAATGTCATACTCTATATATATATATACTCTCTCCCCTTCTCTCAATTCTATTCAATGGGCTTTATTGACATGGGAAACATGTTTATTACATTGCAATGCAACTGAAATATCTCTCACCCTATACAAAGATCAGTCATGACTTCAAGCAGCCTCTGTCCTTTTCACAGTCCTCACCTGGAGAGAGGCTAACTGCTGTTGATTTCTAGCTAAAGTCCCCTGTTATCGCCCCACTGAACACAGCCGACCAGCTGAATACTGAACAGCCAGGCCCAGCCTGTGGCGGAGAGGGACTGTTGTGGTCTCTTACTTATATATATGTGGTGCGATAACACTTCTGATAAGGTTGAGGCGTACTGCTCAGCACAGTAACCTAGCCTTCTTATCTTTTGGGATATTATACTGGGATATTCACCACCCCATCCTATTTCATACGACACCATTTAAATGTTATCGCTCTCTGTGTTTTGTATGGTACTGAAATACTCAGTTTTCTCCTTTACCGATTTGGCCTAGTCTTCTGTCTGCACATTGGTGGTGGTGATTGTACTCTTAAAGGTGATTTATCTTTTTTATCTGCTTATTCCGGGGCTATTTATATCAAGCTGGCAGGGTGCCTCGAGCACAAGCCCTATTCTCCTTCCCTCATTCTGCCTCAACTCATCTCCACCCTCACCATGGCCTCTCTCTCCGTCTCTCCCTCCCCAACCTATCATTCTCCTCTCAAGTCCTCATGGCTTCATCAACTCTGATTACTATTCAGTGATGAGGTGAATGATTTGCCTGTCGTCGTCTCCTACTCTGTGGGGGGCGCTCGGTGCAGGCTCCATCCCCAGGGCTAATCGGGTTAAACGCCTGATAAGGTGAGTGAGCAGTGTTGTTGAGGAGGGAGGAGTGTAGAAGAGGGGAGATGCTGCTGGAAATTGTACCTGTCTAAGATATGTTTTTTTTGCATTCATCCTGCCTCCCCTCCCTCCCTCCTTCTTCAGCACTGCTCGCTCACCTTATCTCGGGCGTTTAACCGGACTATCCCTGGAGATGGAGGCTGTACCGAGCGCCCCCACAGAGTAGGAGATGACGTCGGGAAAGCAAGTCCCTCACATCTAGGCTTCTTTCTCTCTCCATTTATTTTATCTGTGCATTTTCTCACGGTGCTCGAGCTTTAAACGTAAGCACTGGTGATGTGGTTCTCCCCCGTATGCACTTCCAAATGGCTTGCCTCACCTTCACCACAGCAGAGAGAGCATCTTACACTGAACAAAAATATAAATGCAACAATGTCAAAGATTTTACAGTTCATATAAGGAAATCAGATACCTTAAAAAGGTAGGGGCGTGGATCAGAAAAGTTGATCAGGCTGTTGGTTGTGGCCTGTGGAATGTTGTCCCAGTCCTCTTCAATGGCTGTGCGAAGTTGCTGGTTATTATCCTGAACTGGAGCACGCTGTTGTACGTGTTCAATCCAGAGCATCCCAAACATGCTCAATGGGTGAGTATGCAGGCCATGGAAGAACTGGGACATTTTCAGCTTCCAGGAATTGTGTAAAGATCCTTGTGACATGGGGCCGTGCGTTATCATGCTGAAACAATGAGATGATGACGGCGGATGAATGACACAACAATGGGCCACAGGATCTCGTCACATTGATAAAATGCAATTGTTTTCGTTGTCCGTAGCTTATACCTCTCATACCATAACCTCACCTCCACCATGGGGCACTCGGTACACAACGTTCACATCAGCAAACCTGATGTCTGATAGTTTGTGCAGAAATTCTTTGGTTGTGCAAACCCACAGTTTTATCAGCTCTCCGGGTGGCTGGTTTTAGGCGATTTCACTGGAGGTCCTGGGCTGGCGTGGTTAGACGTGGTCTGCGGTTGTAAGGCTGGCTGGACGTACTGCCAAATTCTCTAAAATGGCGTTTGAGGCGGCTTATGGTGGAGAACTTTACATTCAATTCTCTGGCAACAGCTCTGGTGGATATTCTTGCAGTCAGCATGCAAATTCCACGCACCCTCTCAACTTGAGACATCTGTGGCATTGTGATGTGTGACAAAACTGCACATTTGAGTGGCCTTTTACTGTCCCCAGCACAAGGTGCACCTGTGTAATGGCCATGCTGTTTAATCAGCTTCTTGATATGCCACACCTGTCAATTGGATGGATTGTCTTGGCAAAGGAGAAATGCTCATTAATGGATGTAAAGAAATTTGTGCACAACATTGGAGAAATAAGCTTATTTTAGGATATTTTATTTCAGCTCATGAAACATGGGACCAACACTTTACATGTTGCGTTTTATATTTTTGCTCAGTATGTATTGTGTGGAATATGGAGGTGAATTTTTGACATTTATCGGCTGTCTCTCTCTTGCTTTCGTCTGATTACTTTTCTGTGACCCGAGAGTGGCATATAATTAGGATAATAACGCTGTCTGGTGCTCTGCCGCTCCACTACTCAGCTACTTAGATGCTCCCTTCTAACCCTCTCCTTTGTATCCAGCTGTCTAACCTTGTGGAGGGAAGGAGCAGAGCCACGGTTTGGATTTCTCCTAACTCCACTCCGCTCTATCCACGCAGCACTGGGTTGATTGACGGGCTCCCGGGAGCACCCATGTCATAAAAGTGCAACATACTTTGATTGGCGACTCGGTGTATCGGCTCTGAGTGGCTTATTGCCAGAGCTGCTGGAGGGGGGAGTAGGCAGGTACAGCTGTGGCAGTCAGCAGCGTTGACAGGGACAACATCCACATCACGTAAGCAGTCTCATCCGGGGGGGGGGGGGCGACAAAGCGAGAGAGTAGAAGACGGTAGTAGCGGCAGTATCCCCAGCAGCATCCTGCTCCAGAGTGAGCTGGGCAGAGGGAGGAGCCTCGGAGCAGAGGCATGTGTCTGGATTCTGCGAAGAGAAGAAGAAGAGAGTGGAAGGAGGAGGGAGTCACAAGGGGAATGGACTGGAGCATCCGTATTGTAGCGGCAGACTTGAGCCTCCCCGGTATGTAGCGAGTTGAGCTGCCTCCGGCCTTCCCACCAGGCATGACCGTGGAGCCTGCTTCCCATCAGATGTTTAACTGACTGGAGAAGTGACATTGCAACTGCAGCCTGTGGCTTGACACACACGAGAACCCGGAAGCGTCGGGTGTCTCTGGAGGACTCTGTTGAGCGACTCGGGACGAGGCAGTTATTTGATCTGGGAACTAAACGAATGCTGTGAGGAGCAACTGTGAAAGGAACTAAAGGAGGACCCACCCGACAGGACAGCATTAGTCTTTAGCTCTCCCTCCCTCATCCCTCGTTCTCCCCTTGTTGTCGTCGTCTTTTCCTCTGGACCAGAGAGGCCACTAATGAGCAAGTCAATGTGTGGCTGTGGCTGCAGCTTCATCTCCTCTCTGATGAAGAGGCTGGGCCGCACAGCCTGTTGCTCAGACCTCCTCTCCTGCAGCCATACCTCCGAGCAGCTGCAGCGCCTGGCCACCGGCTGCCCACCGCCCCCCAAGGTAACGATGCCTGCCCACATTGCCACCCACAACCATGGCATAGACAGGGCACTTCAATGGATTTGACTGGATCTCTGTTGTTTATGACTTATCTGTGTAAAGATGCGGTGTGCGTACTAGAATGGAGTGAGGACGTACTAGTCATTCACAATCTGTGCTTGGACTTATAGGCTAGTAAGCTACTAGCATTCCATCCTACTATAGAAAATACTAAGCTATTACTACTAGTATTACAGGATGGACTGAGATTCATATTGATTATGTATGTTTGGGTCAGACTGACCTTGCTTTTGGTTATCCAAGATTATTTCTCCCATTATCGGGCTGCATGCGGAGCTGTTGGAAGTGCACTGCAGTAATTGATTTTGTAATGGAACCAGGTGATTTAATGGCTGTCTAGCTTTGTTGCCGTGCCAACAATAGGGCTTGCTTTGAAACTGTCCTGTTTTCTAAGTGGATGCCTTCAGACATCCTGGTGGTTTAACACTGAGTGATTGCTGCTCCGCCTCAATTGGAGAAAAAGCTTTTTGAGTAATAGAGCAAACTCCAAGATGGTACAAGAAGAACGGTGAGTAGAAGGGAGAGGAGGCGACGGGTACCCCTGAAGAAGTTAGGGCTCTGACCCTAGCCTCCACCCTGTTCTCTTCTCTCCCTTACCCTACGGCTTTCAGCTCCCCTTTTCATAGTTCCCCACTTGTTACCGGTATTGTTTTTGGTCGTTTACCGGTATTGACGGAGTGGCTTCTTCCCGTTTTGACGGGGATCGGCCTGGGCTGGGTTTGGCAGTTGGCCATTTTCACTTTGTACAAGATTGATCCTGTTTTCCTTTGGAGAGATTTATGTCCTGATGGAAGGTGAGAAAGTACCGCAAAGGAAAATAATGGAGTTCTGGTTGGTTTTCATCTGTTGCCCGCATGCCAACTATTGACTGAGGGAGAGTTCTCTTTAAAACAGCTCTGCGTTGTTAAACAAACGATATGAGAGGTAACATTAAAACGTCTCTCTACCATTCATCCGTTTGTTATCGAGTTAAGTGTTTCATTGTCAAATTCGAGGAGAAATAATTCCCCTCTTTCTGTCCTTTTTTACAGGCCTGTACTGTTTCCGTTCCCCTCTTTTGAGGCACCAAGGGGCACCAGCTTTAAATAGAGAGATCGATTAATAGCCTCTGCAATGAAATGTAGACCCAGGAGGTCCCACTGAGCACTAAGCTCTGTATTTAAAGGATTACTGCTTCTAAAGAAGGCCTGTATATAACAGCCCATGGCCGCTGGGCAGAAATTCATAATTATAAATATTAACAACCCTTTATTACCACTGATTAGGTGGTTGGCATGTTGCATAATATAATTAATCTCTCAGCATGGAACATGTTTTGTTCAGCCCAAATCTGGCATTTATCTGTCTGACACTTAATTCGATTGCTGTTTTTTTTTCTGCCACCCCCCGCCCCCCTTTCACGGAGTTAGTCACCAATGCAATGGAACATCGGGAGGTTATGCTTTCATCAATGTACATTTGTATTATTTATCTAATACGATGGCAGCTCCTCCAGCTATCTGTTGCTGGTGATCTTTTTATGGACTGAGTTCATAGTGAATAGCTAGCTGCGTGTTGTTCCACTCCTCTCCTTTTTGCTCTGTTCAGATCCCATCCGTTTGATTTATTGCCGCCGTTTCAAAGGGGATGTGCTCTCTAATTCGCTCTTCGTTGGCGTGCCCATGTCTCACTGGTCACAACACCGTGACCCTCGTCACCCTTTGATAGATGGGCTCTCTCAGCAACTCTGTGTTTTTGTCTTTTCATACTTCACTTTAGGTATTAGCATAAGTCTGTAGAGGAAGTCCCTGCAACCCCAGCGGGGTATTTCAACCCCCCTTTGGACAACAGGGAAACACTCAGGATCAGTATGTAGGCTGTGGTGTTGCCTCGAGCCTGCCGTCTTCTGAGCACAGCAAGTGAGAATAGAACTTCTTGTTTTGCCAAATCATGTATTTGACCCATACAGGCAGGATCAAACTCCCTCCCACTACTTATTTCACATGCTCTGCAGGAGAGAATTATTGTTGGTTTTTATGAATGTTTCACAGCGAGTCTCGGCTTGTCTTAACTTACTGGTTTAAGTGACCGTGTGTCCGATGCTCCGTAAAGAGCAGGTCGTGAGGATGGTAGGCAATATGTGGTTGTCTGTGGTTGAATAGATTATGTCCCAGAAGTCCTGCGTCTTTTCATACGCCACTTCCTCAGCAAGAGAGAAAATGACTTTTTTTCCCCCCCAGCTTTGATAAAATGAAATGTGATTTCCTGTTTCTTTATATGTATTCCCACACTGTCGTTGGAGTAATACTGTGAAAATGATAAGGCCTATTTGGTGTAAGAGCTGTTTGAAAAGACTACATGACATTTCAGCCTGTTTTGGCGGGGTGATGTTTTCAGCAGTTAATAGACCAATAAGTGGTCCAAACTCAGACCACTCCCAGACAGTCCTAGCTAAATTCTTGCTTGAGAAATAGATCTTTGCTAAGAAGCTATTTTTTTTGTTTTTTTTTGACAATGTTTTCAATTAAAAATCACATTAAGTTACTTAATTGTTACCCAGAAATGATTTGATATTTCAAAAATGTCTGTTACTGATAACACTTCAAAACCATTGGTCTGAAAATAGTTTTTAACAATCTCCCATGAAGAGCAGGTAGTGATGAGTACAGCTCATCCACACGTGGTTAATGTCTGTGGCTGTTGTTTAGATTGAGCCATTCACTCACTGATCCCCTTCACTGTGCTAATAATCCTTCAGCAGTTTGCCAGCCGGTTGGATAGAGAGCCTAATACGTATGTGTTAAACACAGGGAGATTGCCGAGGGGAGAGGCCAAGCATGCCCACTGTTCGGATGTTAGCTGGCGGCCTGACCAACTGCCCGCTGTGCAAAATAGGGCCTTCACAAGTGCTTACCCGTTGGCCACCCCTCATGGCCCATGGAGAACTTGGCCCGGCCTGAAGCAGCCCAGCAGTCCACCATAGGGGCATTCTGCCGGTCTGAAGTGCCCCCAGATGAGGGCACTGTGCCTGGGTGTGCCGCACACAGCTGTGTCTTTGTCTCCGGCGCTCCAGACTTGGCACGGCACGCCACAGAAGCCCAACAGCCCCTGTTATCAGCAGCTACACTGGGTGCTGTTTTGGTCCCAGCTGCCACAGTTCTGTGCGCTAGGCTAACTAACAAGACCCGGCCTTAAACTATAAACATTCACACCCATTTATATTATTCCTGTGGATGGAGAAAAAGCTTTTGGTTGGTCGATAAAGAGGCCAATGGCTGGCTCGTTTATTTTAGAGCGCAATCAAAGCATATTTTCGAACGATACCAGCTCGTTACAGCCCCATTATTGCTTCTCGCTCATTGTCCATTAAACAGAGACCGTGAAAGTTCCCATGCAATTGTGGTCTGATAGGAAGAGCATAAAACCCCACGCTTAATGATTGAGCTCTAATGGTGTTCTGTTTCTGCTTTCACTTGGTCGTCTTGCAAGATGCTCTGATATGCACAACCTTTTGAGATAATGGCTTCTGTTTTAAACACTCAGGTAACTTTTCCCAGGTCTTTGTGCCAGAAGTATTTTATCATCCTATGCGATCTCAGACTTTTATAAACCCTTGCCGTACTAAATTCAACAGCGCTTTCATTTAGCAGGATGCCAGCATGCCAATATTGTTTGTTACACTAGCCATATTCTGAAGTCTAAAATCCCATAACTGTAGTATTAACTTGAAACCATTTGTAGGCTTATTAGAAAGCAAGTCAAGCTTTTGTGTGTTTGTGTTTATCGTTTATAAGTTGTGGATGAAGACAAACTGCAATGTGCCTAGGGGATATTACGAATGACAAACATTTTTGCCGCTAGGGATTCCCACTTGTAAGTTCTGTCTCTTAAATCGCATTAAAGCACATGGTAATGGAATTCGGGATGTTGCTGAGATTACTCCTCAGGAGTTTTCTGCTGACGGAGGTAACTTAGTTCCCACCACAGAAATATAATTACTTCTACACTTTTCATATACACCGCCACCAATTACCTCAAATAAGTGTTAAGTAAAAAAAAACATGGAACTTTTTCTGTCAGCAACTGAAGCATTCTGCCATTTCTGTTATTTAATAAGGAAATTAATGCTGCTTTCTTACCCTCTACCACCTACGGGCAGGTTGCCACAGTCTGAACAGGAATTCTGCCAGGCAGTTGTTGTTGTTTTGGTCCTAGTGACCTCATCCTACCTGTTTCCTGTATGAGATGAGACTCTGTACAGTACCCATTTGGGCTGTGAGTCACTCTGTGCCACAGGAAAACCAAGCTCACACCTGCATCACCCACTTCCTAGGGATACGTTCTGCTCTCACCCTCTGACCTCAACCTAGAGTAAAATCCCTCGTTATAGTGCTAGCTGGTGGAGGTGTCTCACTGGTGGTCCACGCTTTGTAGAGGCTTATTTCAACTAGTCAAACCTAATGATACACAGTTTTATACTGGCTCACTGTGAATGGGAAGTATATATTTTGGGGGGGGGGGGGGGGGGGGGGGGGGGGGGGTCACTAAATGAACCAGAAATAATTACCTTCATCCCTCCTGTGATTCAATACGTCACTGTCTCTCGCGGATATACACTCTTGTCGTGTGTGTTCCGCCGCGATTGTTTTCAGCAACAATAACAAAACATATTTCATGTGATGTTTAAGAACTACAGAACCTTGACGATTCCCTTATAGGAGGCATACTGGGTTCAGATATTCATAGCCTTCCTCTGTCGAGCTCATAGCTCTGAAATACAGGTCCCAGGGGGAGCCCTGCAATCTGAGATGATGCTAATGCTCCAGTGTCCACCACAGCACTTGAGACTTGGAGAGCCAGACATCCACACACTGAGCCACTCAGCCAACCCAGTTTCTTTCCTGGAGGTCACAAAGAAAAGGAGTTTCAGGGAAACGGACACAAAATGGCCGGCCATCTATCCACTCGTCACTTTGTCAATGCCAGCCGGCGCATGCAGCCCCACAACACAAAGCGCATTCATTTCCTTTTGTGTGTGTAGCCTGCGACTGTGTCTCTGCAGGAGGTGAAGTGTGGCTAGAGAAATGTACCTGGCTGTTGTCTCATTTTGTCAGTGGGCTAAAGCAAGGGGATCTGTGTGTCCCAGATCTTGTGAATGTTACAGGAAACAGAATGATCTGAAATTAGAACTTTAGTCCCTTTTTAAAATATATTTTTTTACTTCATCATTTACTTTCATTGCCATCCATTCATCCAGTGGCTCAGGCACTAGAGGTGAGCTGGACAGATGATTGCTCTGAAACATTTCTTTTTAGAGGGAAGCAGCTTACCGGTAACCACAGAAACGGCTTGTTTTCTGATTTTATTGGTCGCGTACGTACACATATTTTGCCGGTCTTATCGCAGGTGCAGCGAAATGCTTGTTTCTCTAGCTCCAACAGTGCAGTAATACCCAACAATACAAAACAATGCACACACCAAAAAAAGTTAATTTATACATATAAATATATATGTATATGATGGTGTGTATAGACATGATGGACAATATATGAATAGAAAAGGTGTGTACAGCAGTAATTATATAATGAGCCTTGACCAGAATATAGTATATACATATGAAGTGGGTAAAACCGTATGTAAACATTATTAACGTGACCAGTGTTCAATGACTATGCACATAGGGCAGCAGTGTCTAAGGTGCAGGGTTGAGTCCCGAGTGGTTCCGGCTAGTAACAGTGACTGAGTTCAGGGCAGGGTACTGTGCGGTGTGTACGCCATTTGGTGGGAGTAGTTTAGAAGCTCTGCAGTCTCCCATGGCCCAGCTTCCTCAGAGACAAATGTCCTGCCAAAGAAGCATTGGCCACAGTAATAAGAGGGAGAAAGCAAGAGGAAAATGACACACTGCACCCCTCTTAACTGTTCACTTGCTGTCTCCCACTTGCTGTCCCAACAGTCCAAACAGTCCAACAGTCCATGACTTGCTGTCCCAATAGTCCAGTCCATGAGACCATGTTAACTGGAGAGAGTTCTGTCCCACCCGGTGCTGAATTTGAAAGTAGATATCAGTCATCCATTATGGAATGATTAGTGTTCAGGGAAACTGGATGAGACATGCTATTCCGGCCTGTCTTTCTGGCCTTGCCCTCTTTTCAGTCTGGCAGATGAGTATCGCTCGACCGGAATATCAATGTGTCCATCTGAATCGAACATGGCTTTGGTGTGTCATGCTCGTCACATTTTGCCAGTGGACTGGTAAGAACTGGTTTGAGGTTTTGATTTTATATTCTGTCATATGTATCAGGTACATGGTAACAATAAGAAGTGCTCACGTCCATGACTAATCAAAGGTCAAATTGAAAAACACATTGCAAGGTTTCTGCAAGCTGTTATCACTTCCAATGGTGTGCACCTTTTAGGAGCGTTAACAATGAGCAAACTAAGAGACTGATGATATTGGCTGTTACATACCCACAGTCCACATTTCGGCAACACTGCTCTTTGCTGTGCTGCTAAGTTGCTCATCTCCTGCCTGATAAATAAACCATTAATGTGACAACCTATAAGAAATCCCGCTATGCCCTCAGATGAACCATCAAACAAGCAAAGCATCAATACAGGATTAAGATTGCATATCCTGCTGTACCGGCTCTGACGCTCGTCGGATTTGGCAGTGCTTGAAAACCATTACGGATTACAAAGGGATACCCAGACATGAGCTGCCCAGTGACGCGAGCTTACCACTCGAGCTAAATGCCTTTTATGCTCACTTCGAGGCAAGCAACACTGCAGCATGCATATGAGAGCACCAGCTGTTCTGGATGACTGTGTGATAACGCTCTCTGTGGCCGATGTGAGCAAGACCTTTAAACCGGTCAGAATTCACAAAGCCCCGGGGACAGATGGATTACCAGGACTTGCGCCGACTAACTGGCAAGTGTCTTCACTGACATTTTCTCTCCCTGACTGACTCTGTAATACCTACATGTTTCAAGCAGACCACCATAGTCCCTGTGCCCAAGGAAGCGAAGGTAACCTGCCTAAATGATTACCGCCCCATAGCACTCACGTCGGTCACCATGAAGTGCTTAGAACGGTTGGTCATGGCCCACATCAACAGAATCCTCCTGGATACCCTAGAGCCACTCCAATTCGCGTACTGCCCCGACATATCCACAGATGACGCAATCTCAATCATACAGAGGGTAGTGCGTACTAGAGGTCGACCGGTCTTTAATAGGCATGGTCGATTTAATTAGGGCCGATTCTCAAGTTTTCATAACAATCGGTAATCTGCATTTTTGGACACCCATTGCATTCCACAAGTAAACTGCGTGGCAGGCTTGACCACCTGTTACGCGAGTGCAGCAAGGAGCCAAGGTAAGTTGCCAGCTAGCATTAAACTTATCTTTATAAAAAACTATCAATCTTCACATAATCACTAGTTAACTACACATGGTTGATATCACTAGGTTAACTACACTTCTCTTGCGTTCATTGCACGCAGAGTCAAGGTATATGCAAAAGTTTGAGCCGCCTGGCTTGTTGCGAACTAATTTGCCAGAATTTTACATAATTATTACGTAACATTGAAGGTTGTGCAATGGAAGAGCAATATTTAGACTTCGGGTTGCCGCCCGTTCCATAAAATACGGAACGGTTCCGTATTTCACTGAAAGAATAAACGTTTTGTTTTCGAATTGATAGTTTCCGGATTTGACCATATTAATGACCTAAGGCTCGTATTTCTGTGTGTTATTATATTATAATTAAGTCTATGATTTGATAGAGCAGTCTGAGCGGTGGTAGGCAGCAGCAGGCTCGTAAGCATTCATTCAAACTTTACTGCGTTTGCCAGCAGCTCTTAGCAATGCTTGCTTCACAGCGCTGTTTATGACTTCAAGCCTGTCAACTCCTGAGATTAGGCTGGCAATACTAAAGTGTCTAGTAGAACATCCAATAGTCAAAGGTATCTGAAATACAAATGGTATAGAGAGAGATAGTTGACGCGTCATAATTCCTATAATAACTACAACCTAAAACTTCTTTACTGGGAATATTGAACCACCAGCTTTCATATGTTCTCATGTTCTGCGCAAGGAACTTAAACATTAGCTTTTTTACATGGCACATATTGCACCTTTACTTTCTTCTCCAATGCTGTACTTTTGCATTATTTAAACCAAATTCAGCATGTTTCATTATTTGAGACTAAATAGATTTTATTGATGTATTATAAGTTAAAATAAGTGTTCATTGTTTATTCAGTATTGTTGTAATTGTCATTATTACAAATATATATATATATATATATATATCACGATTAAAATCGGCCGATTTTAATCGATATCGGCCTTTTCTGATCCTCCAATCATCGGTATCGGCGATGAAAAATCAGAATCGGTCGACCTCTAGTGCGTACGGCCCAGTACATCACTAGGGCCAAGCTTCCTGCAATCCAGGACCTATATAATAGGTGGTGTCAGAGGAAAGCCCATGAAATTGTCAGAGACTCCAGTCACCCAAGTCATAGACTGTTTTCTCTGCTACCGCATGGCAAGCAGTAGCAGATCGCCAAGTCTAGGACCAAAAGGCTCCCTAACAGCTTCTATCTCCCATCCATACGTAAGCTGAACAGTTAATCAAATGGCCACCGGACTATTGCTTTGACCCCCCTCCATTTTGTTTTTACACTGCTGCTACTCGCTGTTTATTATCTATGCATAGTCACTTCACCCCTACCTACATGTACACATGACCTCTAACCTGCACACTGACTCGGCACCGGTGATCCCTGTATATAGCCTCGTTATTGTTGTTTTTTTCAATTTTTTTTTAGTTTAGTTTATTTGGCGAATCTTTTCTTAACTCTTGAACTGCACTGTTGGTTAAGGGCTTGTAAGTACGCATTTCACGGTAAAGTCTACACTTGCTGTATTCGGCGTGTGACAAATTTAGATTTGAACTCCTTCAGCACTGTCACCTGTGGAAACCAACTGCTGTATCCACGTTGTGTGTGTGTGTGAGACTGCGTGTCCATCATTTGTCACTGTGGCGATCCAAACGGACATCCCATTCTGCCCCCATGGCACTCGTCAATCCAGAACAGCTGACCAGGCTGAATGGACCTTCAAGGCTTTACCCTCTTTAGCTAAGCTATCTGTCTGCTGTAAATCTGGCGCGCTAGAGTGGACACACCACTTGGAGAAAACAACATCTGCCGCTTTCTCAGGATATATTTATTTATTTATTTAAGCATTTGCTACAGGCGTTTCTGAGAACTAAACATTATTTAGGTCACTAAGTGCGATGCTTTACTATTGTCTTTTATGTTCTAGCAGGCCTAATTAGCACCGTTCAGTGAGACGTGGGACTGGGGGTTGTTTTGTCAGTGATGTGGTGAGGAGACTGTCAGGTGGTCACCTCTCTGATCCTCAGAGTTGCCTAGTGACAGGTGCCCACGCCACCAGAGAGAATATCCCCTATCCCCCACCGTCAAAGACCCTGACATCAGAGAACAGACATCGCTAGCTTAGTATTATAGAGACAGTCTGACTACTGGCCGACAACCTTCTTGTGAAGACTGCAGAGAAATAAAAGTTTAATCCTCTGATGCAGTGGCTGGACCTTGACTTGCTAACCAGACAGTCTGCTATTTTACATGCTGGATGGTTATTACAATGTTGCGTTTGCAATGGAAATGTGTACATAAGAACCCCTCCCCCCTGCAGAAACACTACACCCCCACGTACTCCACTTCTTAGTGCAAGCCGGGAGGCTGGCTTGGGAGATGCAGCTTTGTCTCGTCTCTCTCCCTACCTCACTTTCTTCCGCTTCCACTTAAACTCTTGAAGGTCCTGACGCCTCCGAATCAGAGGCTGTGCTCTCTCATCCACAGAGAAATAACACTGGCTGTGTTTTGAACTGACACAAGGGCTGGGCTGCGTAGTAACTCTGATCGGGGAGCTGAAGTGGTCACACTGCATACAGTCATGATAAGTCCATATTCACATAGTAGCATGTAGCCCTTTACACTCGTACCCGTATGTATACTGGTTGAAATGGCAGATTTGGACACGGATACGCGCCTAAATTGGAACGTAGTGGCGATACAGTAGCATGCTATACGTGACGTCAGAGCTCTGGCTCTGTGCTTCACCGCGCTGGATGGGATTTGACTCACAGCTGTTCTGAATTTTAGCACCGCGCACGTGACAAGAAGTTGCCCTCATCCCTCCCGCTAATTGGGCCAACGTCTGCAAATAATGTTTTGTCCGATTGAAGGAAATGCTGTAAATTACGAGGACTATATATTTTAAAAGATGAGACATTGAGGATTATAACAAATACCGCTTTGATGTCATACAAGCAAGCCAAGCAATTGTATCCAAATGAGCACTTTACATTTCCACATAAAATGTCACGTCATAGTGTCAACATTTCTGATCACTGTTTGATGTACAGTTACAAGACTACTTGGCGTTCTACCCTGGGTTGTTCCGAACAGAATAAACACCTATGTTGTATTGTGAAGAACATTTAGCAACAGACCACACATCTGAATGCAAGCGACTCCGTTCTTTGCGCACCAAAATGACGATCTGCTTCTCTGAATTTCTTTGTGAAAGCCTCACACTGTAAAATCGGATTTTGTCATTTATGTAGTCATGTCGGCAATGGAACATGCTTCCAGATGTCTGCCTGACCCTGATTTGCGATTTATAATGGACCATTTTTGGATTGCATAAACAACAGTAATTGTGTGATGGCGGGGATGCAGGGCTGTGTTCCAAACGAAACGACTACAAGTGTGCTTGCTCTAGTTCCTCAACGGCACAGCTAGGAGAGCTCCAAAAGCCCCTTAGCGTTGAAGAGTCAACTGTGCACACTTTGGAGAGGTGTGTGGCGACTTGGAAACACCAGTTAGACCTCTCACTCAAACCCCTTGTGATTTGTTTGGTCTTATGTTGCACGTACCTCACATTTCCCAGGAATGTTCTTATGTTACTGAATGTATCCAGGGTGTTTTTTCCGGTTTCGTTATCAACAAATCCCGCGAAATGTACTAAATGTAAAAGGCACACAACATCGTAATGTTTGGATTTAGTCTTGTCGGGTGAGCTGCTGTTCTCACCTTTTTAGTCTAATTTTCCCATGATCTTCAAACTGTTAATTTCTAATTGCTACCATGGTTATGCAAACTCTTACCATATTTCTTCTGTAAGAAACAGTTCAGTTTAGCCCTATCCATAAAAACCAATTCCCTGGAGTGTCAGGGGTTAAAGATGAGACCGTCTTCCCATCAGGAGTCTGTCGAGCTAGAGCACAACCAGTGAAGAGTGGATGACGGAATGAAATGGAGGAACCCTGCCTAGATAAAGGTCATTTCCCAAGCCCTAGTGTACTGGGAAACCCTCCTTCCTGGGGGGCATTGAGGGGTTACAGGGGTGACCCCATGCCCGGATGCCTGTGTCCCCAGAGAGCTGATGGCCAGTATGGGGCGCCATTCAGGACATATTTACAGATGCAGTATGTCACTGGCCGGGGAGAGTGGCTCAGTTCCATTGAGAACTGTGTGAGAGCGAGGCAGGCAGGAAGGGTGGGCGAGAGAGAACAGTATTTGAGTTAGTAATATTCTCAATAGCACAAACAGTCTTAAAAGGTCTAAGCACATCTGTTCAGTCACACGGAAATAACCTCAGTGCAAGGCATGTTGGAATAGCAACATTGTCCTCCAACTGCTCCTATAAAGACGAGGGACATCAACCAATCAAGCGTCCTTCCAGGAAAAGTTAAGCACATTATGGATGCGTCCCAAATAGCACCCTGTCCCATAGAACACTATGAGCCCTGGTCAAAAGTAGTGCACTATATGGGGACTAGGGTGCCATTTAGGACTTAGTGTATTTTCCCACGGTTCCCAACAGGTGCATCGACTCCCCCCTCCACCTCCCCTAACCAGCATTTTAATAGCTTCCTCCATCAGTCCCCCAGCTGTGCTGCCCTGCTACATCCCTCCATTCAGCCCTGGATCTGCCCTGCTGCATCCCTCCATTCAGCCCTGGATCTGCCCTGCTGCACCCCTCCATTAACCCCTGGATCTGCCCTTCTGCATCCCTCTATTTAGCCCTGGATCTGCCCTGCTGCATCCCTCCATTCAGCCCTGGATCTGCCCTGCTGCACCCCTCCATTCAGCCCTGGATCTGCCCTGCTGCACCCCTCCATTTAGCCCTGGATCTGCCCTGCTGCACCCCTCCATTCAGCCCTGGATCTGCCCTGCTGCACCCCTCCATTCAGCCCTGGATCTGCCCTGCTACATCCCTCCATTCAGCCCTGGATCTGCCCTGCTGCACCCCTCCATTCAGCCCTGGATCTGCCCTGCTGCACCCCTCCATTCAGCCCTGGATCTGCCCTGCTGCACCCCTCCATTCAGCCCTGGATCTGCCCTGCTGCACCCCTCCATTCAGCCCTGGATCTGCCCTGCTGCACCCCTCCATTCAGCCCTGGATCTGCCCTGCTACATCCCTCCATTCAGCCCTGGATCTGCCCTGCTGCACCCCTCCATTCAGCCCTGGATCTGCCCTGCTGCACCCCTCCATTCAGCCCTGGATCTGCCCTGCTACATCCCTCCATTCAGCCCTGGATCTGCCCTGCTGCACCCCTCCATTCAGCCCTGGATCTGCCCTGCTACATCCCTCCATTCAGCCCTGGATCTGCCCTGCTGCATCCCTCCATTCAGCCCTGGATCTGCCCTGCTGCACCCCTCCATTCAGCCCTGGATCTGCCCTGCTGCACCCCTCCATTCAGCCCTGGATCTGCCCTGCTGCACCCCTCCATTCAGCCCTGGATCTGCCCTGCTGCACCCCTCCATTCAGCCCTGGATCTGCCCTGCTGCACCCCTCCATTCAGCCCTGGATCTGCCCTGCGCTGGATAATCCCTCCGCTGTACTGTAATTCCTGCCCCTGTGGCTGATTTTTAGCAATGTGTTCACAGCAGGCTTTGGGGCCCAACAGATCAAAGCCAAACATGAAACGACGAACGCTTTAACCATCCTCAATTACATCAAGCAGGGGGAGGGGAAGAGTGAGAGAGAGCTTCTGTTTTTAAAGCAATATAGCAGACACTTACACCAGCCAGTGTTTCAAACTCTAACTTCCGCCCGCCTTCTGGCTGGGTCCTCTCTCTTGATTGGGTGGTCTAATTAGCACTAACATTTCACCTCCTGTTGGAGACAACATTAATCAGAGGGGTTACGCTAACGAGCAAAGCACTGGGTCGGTACGGCGGTCGGAAAACATTCTCTTACGTTAATTGGAGGTTGATTAAACGTTTGCTGGAGGAGCCCCGCTGATTGTCCAAGGTTGAAGTCATCAAACGAGAAGCTGCCGCGATCATAAAACAAGCCCAAAATGGAAAATACATCTGAAGAAGGAAATAGTCATGTGTATTTAGTTAGGAAATAAACTAGCTAGAGCAGGTACTTGTGACTGATAGAAATTCCAGGTAGCCCACGCCACTACTCAGCTGTTGTTCCCTTGGGGCTCCGTACTTCCAGGTTATTGCTGTAGTAGTAAATGTGCAGCTGGATAATTGTGTTTTCTTAACTGCTGCTGAAAGGTACTTGCGTTGTGTAGGCTCCACTAGAGGCACCTGCTCAGTAAAGAATAGGTCTAACCGTAACAGTAAAGCAACAGTTGGGCATGTTTGAATGGGCCCTGCTCCCACAGAAGGGCCAGCTCTGTGCCACATTATATGCTATGGAGAGAGTCTGTCCCTCTTGTCCTGAGTGCTGCCATTTTATTCTTGTCACCTTCTACCTTGTTACACACAACCTAATGGCATCCTGTCATTACACACCACAGCTCCAACTGTGTGTGTGTGTGTGTGTGTGTGTGTGTGTGTGTGCGTGCGCGCGCGCTTGCTCTCCCAGGGCCGTTGCTGGCTTACAGAATTTGTATCGACCTCCCACTGTTTCCGCTGTCTGATTAACGCTGACAAATGTTTTATTCCATCTTAACACTGCCCTTATAACCATAGAAATATAAATACTAGAATGGTAAAAAGCATAATGTTCCAGTTCTATGCATGTAACACCTCTGCTGCTCACCCGTTACCTTTGACCTTTTATATGATCTCATTAGCAGCCATACAGGTTGTCTTAATGAAGCGTAGGCTGCTATCTGTCTATGGACCATTGTACTGGTTCAGTATCATCGTAACCATCTTAGTCATGGTGATCATAGTGGATGACTGATCTCTGGTGTCGACGTTATGATGAATGACGTTATGATGAATGATCCCTAGTGTCGACATTATGATGAATGATCTCTGGTGTCGACGTTATGATGAATGACGTTATGATGAATGATCTCTGGTGTCGAAGTTATGATGAATGATGTCTGGTGTCGAAGTTATGATGAATGACGTTATGATGAATGATCCCTAGTGTCGACATTATGATGAATGATCTCTGGTGTCGACGTTATGATGAATGACGTTATGATGAATGATCTCTGGTGTCGACGTTATGATGAATGATCTCTGGTGTCGAAGTTATGATGAATGATCTCTGGTGTCGACGTTATGATGACTGATCTCTGGTGTCGACGTTATGATGACTGATCTCTGGTGTCGACGTTATGATGAATGATCTCTGGTGTCGACGTTATGATGAATGATCTCTGGTGTCGACGTTATGATGACTGATCTCTGGTGTCGACGTTATGATGACTGATCTCTGGTGTCGACGTTATGATGAATGACGTTATGATGAATGATCTCTGGTGTCGACGTTATGATGAATGACGTTATGATGAATGATCTCTGGTGTCGACGTTATGATGACTGATCTCTGGTGTCGACGTTATGATGACTGATCTCTGGTGTCGACGTTATGATGAATGACGTTATGATGAATGATCTCTGGTGTCGACGTTATGATGAATGATCTCTGGTGTCGACGTTATGATGAATGATCTCTGGTGTCGACGTTATGATGAATGATCTATGACGGGGTTTCCCGAGCTCTGTCCTGGGGACCCGAAGGGGTGCACGTTTTGGTTTCTGCCCTAGCACGACACAGCTGATTCAAATAACCAACTGATAATCAAGCTTTAATTTGAACCAGCTGTGTAGTGTTAGGGCAAAAACCAAAACGTGCACCCCTTAGGGTCCCCAGGAAGGAGTTTTGGAAACTCTGACCTATGGTTTTGGAAGTCTTCTCTGGTTGATTTGAATGGGATTTCAGCGGGACTCTGTACAAGTACTCCCTCTGCTGGTTCTTCAGTCAAGTACTGGAAGAGGATACCTCTTCTCAGAATGAACATCAAGGATGTTTCTGACGCTAGATTCGGATTAAAAACTATCTGTGCTCTCACATGTTGGTCACATCTATGGTTATACGGGGCGGCAGGTACCCTAGTGGTTAGAGCGTTGGACTGGTAACCGAAAGGTTGCAAGGTCGAATCCCCGAGCTGACAAGGTTCTGCCCCTGAACAAGGCAAGAATTTGTTCTTAACTGACTTGCCTAGTTAGGTAAAGGTAAAAAATAAAATAATAATAATGTTTTTGACACCTTATAGAACCATGTTTAGGCTACAGATTCCTGTTCTCTTGGCTCTTTCAGTGGCTGATTCATTGCTTTGGCGTAGTGTCCGTGTCCTGTCAGTGTCCTGTCAGTGTCCTGTCGGTGTCCTGCCAGTTTATCCAGTTTATCAAGAGCACTGTCAGCCGTTGTCAGATTGACTCGTCCTCTGAATGGAGTTCACAGGCAGGCCGGGTCTATTCCTGTTCTAACGGAGTGCACTCACTTCCTGTTGGTGTCAGTGGAGGCGGTCCAGCCTCTGAAACGGTCACCTCTCCTGGGGAACAGGAGACAGAATGTGGCCGACTTCAAAAGGAGGGGTTGGCATGTAGGTTATGCTAGGCTATTTTCCACCAGGTGATAGACAGGTTTGGTGTGTGTGTGTGTGTCAGACAACCTTCCTACTGTAATCTCCTATAAGAGTGAGGGACACTGACCGTGAACTCAGTCATGCATTTCTCTAAATGCATGGCATTAAATGCATGCATTTCTCTAAATGCATGGCTCCGAGTGAACTCATTCAGGTTCAACTTTGTCTGCGTGCCTGGGCAAGGTGAATGTGTCCTGTTCTAGACTGCCACAGACCATCACTGTGATCACCCAAGAGGCTAACGAAACAACATGACTGGGATGGAGCTTGTCCACTGTTCCCCTGGCCTGCACTCCTCCCTGCTCCCTCACTCCTTCTCCTCTAGCCTGCACTCCTCCTCTCCCTCACTCAGTCCCTCACTCAGTCCCTCACTTGTCTTTCCAAACTCATTCTCATATTCAGGCCGTACATAATGCGCTTTCTGACACTTTGGCTTCAGAGTGAAGGCGGTGTCATGTTGGGTAACTTGGCTCAATCAGTTTCGAGTACAGAGTCCCTGTCATCTAACTAGCTAACATGGCCTTATATTCTGATGTAGGCTTACACCCGAAAACCTGGTCCCAGATCTGTTTGTGCTGCCAGTACGAGTTGGCAAGACGGCACAAACAGGCCACATCATTTCATGCTTGCGTGATTAACTTCTATAGTTTTGTGAATAACGGCAGGCTTCAAACAGCATGAACAAGCTGTCTGACACAAGCCTACAGTATGCTTACCAAGACGAGAGTTAAATTCCTCAGCACAGCATATTTTGATTAGGCTAAAGTTTCTGGGAACCACCAGATTCACTGTCGGTAGACCAGCAGCCTCGGATGATAAACAGCTCTAAACATAACAGAGCTGGACTTTCTCATTCTGAACAACGTTCCACAGCCGCCATCCAACTCCAAACTACCCCAATGGTTAAGAACAGTAGTTGGACTGGATTTTTCCATATGGAGCCAGGATTGTCGCTGCTTTCATATCATGACAGATGGGCTGTGTTCATTGGCTGTGTCAGAGGCTAGAATACCTTGTGTGTGTGTGTGTGTGTGTGTGTGTGTGTGTGCATCACGTTGAGGCTCGGTAGTTAATTATTGTAGAAGTTCCATGGCCCGTGCTGTGTGATCCAAAGCCAAAGCTTTCCTCTATTGTCTCCCCACCTAAATGCAACCATTTCCTGCATCTCCCAGCACAAACGCTTTGTTTTATTTCTACCGTTATGAATAAAAGATGACGGGGTTATTTCCACTTTATTTTGGTGAGCGTCAGCATTGCAATTGTCTGTGTGTATGAGATGGATAACTCTAATATCTCCTCTTTTCTCCCCCCTCTCTGTTTCCCCCTCTGTCTCTCGCCCGTTTCGTATCTCTCTCCTACAGAATGCCAAGCCCTTCTCCTCCTCAGACAGCCTAGTGAAGGTCCAGGAGGTAGCAAGCTGGCTTTTGGAAATGAACCAGGATCTGCTGTCGGGGGGCAGCAGGCGGGGCCTGGGGGGCCGGCGAGGGGGCCCGGGGGCCCAGCGAGGTAACGCCTCCTCCTCGGCCCGGACGCCCCAGGGCCAGCAGCCTGGAGAGGAGGCCGACGAGGAGGAGCACATGAACCGGGTGGTGGAGGACCAAGAACACCAGCAGTCCAGAGTCCAGCCTGCGGCCTCGGCAGGGGGGGAAGGAGTGGAAGAACCGTGGACCTCCAGGGAGAATGGACCCCAGGGAGACGGGGAGGAGGAGGATGGAGGAGGAGTACCCAACGAGGTGAACGGAGGAGTGACTAAGGGCGGCCGGTGGATGTGGGAGGCGGAGCGACGGCAACAGGGGGGGGATGACGACGAGGAGGAGGAAGAGGAGAACAACAACAGTGGCAGCCAGCAGGGAGAGGAGGAGGAGGAAAGGACAGAGGGAGGAGAGCGAACGGGGAGGGATGAGGAGGACGAGGAGGAGATGGACCAGGACAGTGATGACTTTGAGCATTCGGAGGAGAGTGGGAGGGAGGAGGAAGAGGAGGAGGAGGGCGAGGATGGCCTCCACTCACCCTCCCTCAGGAGTGATGTGTCTGTCCCCAACAACAACCTGGACCAGTCCTCGGGGTGCCAACACCAAAGCTCACCCATCAAGAAGAAGGTAAGACCTGACCAGTGTTAGTGTTTCACAGTATACCAGAACTTACTAGATACTAGAACCTTCAAAAACGGTTCTCTACTAGAATTGTTACTTTCGTTCTTCTGTCAAATGTCTCACGCCGTCTTCTGATTTGAGAGAGGATCAAGTCTGTATCAGCGCAGCCGACATCGCCTTATCGTACCTAGTCCGCTTCCTCATTGCTAGCTCTAGCCTGGCCTGAGGAACCAGTGCACTCCCTGGGAGTCTGGGCTGCATCACGTTAGCTCCCCACTCATACTGGTTCTAGCCTGGCCTGAGGAACCAGTGCACTCCCTGGGAGTCTGGGCTGCATCACGTTAGCTCCCCACTCATACTGGTTCTAGCCTGGCCTGAGGAACCAGTGCACTCCCTGGGAGTCTGGGCTGCATCACGTTAGCTCCCCACTCATACTGGTTCTAGCCTGGCCTGAGGAACCAGTACACTCCCTGGGAATCTGGGCTGCATCACCACTTATGCTGAACAGAAGTTAACACCCGTGAATATTGCAAAATGGCAACAATGTCCATTACAGGCTACAACAAGAAGATACTGGTAGCTTCCAGCTTTGTAAGCTAAGTTTCCTTGCTAGCTTGTTGGCGATAATATGCAAACCATAACACATACTACTGCTGATTTCAAAGCTGATTGTCTCCAAAAAATGTATTCATTCATGTAATCTCCCTCGCCTCGTGTCTCTTCCAGTCAATATTGTCTTTGCTGGAGCCACAAACGGAGTGTGAATGACATCATGGGCCTTAAAGAGACAACGCACACATTTTATAAAATATTTTTCTTCTTCTATGCAAATGTTGTTGATCAGTACAATAAAATAAGTCCCGAATGGAAGGGTAACAGATTCTTTGTCATCTGTAGCCCTGTGAAATCAGCCAAAACAACAACTCAATGTGTGCATATATACACCTGTATTGTGACTAGGCCAAGGCTACATCTTGATTTCCCCAATTTATCAATAGAGATTTACCATTCAAATAAATTATTACCTTTCTGTTATGTAGTTAGATTGGTAGAAACAAAGTCAAATTGATTGTATAATCCAAATCTATGTCAAATGTAATGATATTGCCTAGTTAAATAAAGAAAATATTGAACTCCTAAAGATCTGTCTGGATCAAGTAGCATTCTGTGAATGGCTAATAGGCCTTCTTTTTCCCCTTGGTATCATGCTGGTATCTAGTATTATGACACTGAACCTGGTGTTCGTATCAAAGACAAAATTCTGGTATTGTGACATCACTAACCTGTGGTCAGTTTGTGTGTGTCCTAATGTGATGGTCTTAATGTACATAGAAACAGGTACAGTATTGTGTGAATAGGATCGAAGTAAGTTATGCTCCTTGCTTTTCCACATCCCTGAGAAGGTGACGATAAGCAGCCCAGCTCTGTTTCAAAGCAGACACTTTCAGAAATGTGCAAAACCTCTAACAGCGTCTAATAATCTAGTGACCCTTGCCTCCAGGCATGACATGAGCAATTGTTGATACTGAACGTGATCCACAACTCTCGTTGAGCAGTACAGTATTGCTGTATTTCTAATCCAATGGCTCCCTCTTGTGTTCAAAGGAAGTTACTACATTTTTTCAATTCATGGAGTTAATTTCTTGACTGTTGAAAATACCAATAAAACGGCCTGCGATTTGGTCTTGAAATGCTATTTCACATACCCTCTACACTCCGCTAGCTGTGCCCCATTTGTCATGCTGTATCTGTGGTCAACTTGCAATGCTACATCAATGCGTTAATGCCATATCAAGCAATTATAGCATATCGGCCTATTAAAAACTTCTAAGAGAACATTTACAGTAGTCTGTAATAGGTACTATGAGAAGGTCTACAACCCTCAACTCAACTCTGGACCTCTGAGCCAGTCCCACTGCGTTTTTTTTTTCCTTTTTTAATTTGTTCCCCTCGAATCAGACTGATTTTAGACCTTGGACATCAGGTGGGTGCAATGAATTATCAGGTAGAACAGAAAACCAGCAGGCTCTGAACCTCCGTACGGTAAGAGTTGAATACAGCTGATCTTCATAGACAGAATGTCTAGTAATTCCATTTCTATTTCTATACTCTACAATGCATAGGTCAAACAGGGAGAATGTCATGTGCTGATTGACATATAGCAGTAGCTGGCAACCTTTCTTGGGTTGCATGCCTGACCCGTGTCTGTGACATTCCTTTTTGGTAGAAGCAGCAAAGGTGCTGACTTCAAGAAGCCTTACCTTCTATTTTGAGGATCCATAAGTGAAGATTGAGTGTCTTGAAGGATTGTTCTGTCGTTGTTGAGCTTTACTTATACTCTAATTTGATATCAGGTTATGGGTCGTCAAATCAACTGAGGTTGTTGACTCAAATAATGTTTCTGATTGCCAAAATCCCGACATATCTTAAGTCTTACAATGAGGCCCTTTTATTTACTTCCCATAGTCGGATGAACTCGTGTCATTTATGTGTCTGTCCAGTGTGAGGGAAGTTGCCGGTAGTTTTGCGAGCCAATGCTAAATAGCGTCAGCGTAATGACGAAGCCTATGGGTGGCTACCAGCGTTCTCTGGAGAAGTAGATCAGGATATTGGCAATGAGGCCCTTACGTATCCATTTAAGCAGGCCTGTAGTACTTCAAGTCCAGCTCAGTCAGTTGAGAGACTGGAGCATTCACCAAGGACCCAGCTCAGTGCTTGGCCGCCCACCTACTCTAGTGTGTCCTCGTCGAACCACATCTTGCCGTCTGTCTTGGCAACACGATCGACACAGTGCTGTGTTGGACTGACAGGTCATCCATTCCCCGCTGCTCTTCTCAAATCACCCAGGAAACCCGTGAAGGGAAATGTATTCCGCCGCCCTCGGAATTCACTCTTTAATTAGTCCGGAGAAATAATGAACTGCAGTAAAGTGACACTCGGCCCGCCTGGTAGCCTTGGACCCGGGGTAGCCCTCCGCTACAAGGACAGAGCCTCCCCTGAAAGACGAGGAGACCAGGCAGCAGACCATTTTATTGGACTAGATTTATCACTCCAGAGAAGGACAAATATGTGTCATCTACCCCCCCTGTTTTGTCCTCGGGCAAGTGTCAAGTGGGCTGGAGCTTGGTTTGGAGCTCGCTGTGCCTCCCCCGGGCAGCCCCGGGCCTCGTTCCGTAGGCCAACGTTCTGGAACGCTGCAGATGGAAGTTAATACCATGAATAGAGCAGACATGATTCCTTATTCTGCAAGTCAATAGAGGCATGTTTGTTCTATGCAACGTGGACCGTAACCTAGGCTCGGCCGCGTGGTGCTTCCCTTCAAGCAGTCCTGGAGTGTGTCTCGTTGTGCCGAGCCATGTGGCTCTGTTCACCTTTCACACGTGTGCCACATGTTGGTTTTTTTGCCATACCAACCCACCCCCTTCTCTCCTGTGAGCGTGATCGAGCTGTAGCAGTCAAACACCTTGGCGAGATGGAGAGAGAGAGAAGGGGGAGGGAGAGCTACTGTAGCAGCAAATCCATTCACATCCGAGCGCGCCACAAGCGGGGGAGCTCTGACAGTAACACTTGTCAACAACAGGGAAGTGGCCCGTCTGTCTCACTGTTACGGAACAGCTCTAGAACTAACTGCTCCTCATCCTCCAGTCCAGCCTGACCAGTTGTCTTCCTCCTGCAATGGGGAATCGCACCATGAAGAAGGTGGCGCTGCTACTGGTGAGCATGTGTGGAGTTGTTACTGCTGTGTGTGTGTGTGTGTGTTTCTCTAGGTTGGTTTTCTCGAGACGGCTGGTTGTGCTTGGCTTATACACAGCTAACATTGTCCTGAAATACTTTGACCTAACTGTCGATCTCGATTGTGTGTGGTGGGTACCGGCGCGCCAGCTGACACTGATGTCTTACGAGGCTAGGAGCAGCGGCCTCACAGGACCGCTAACGGCTGCAGTCTCTTCATCCTGGAAGGTTACACATTTCAATATCAGTGATGTAATGGTCTGTAACGGAGTGACCTGCTGTCTGAAGTATTTGTATATTGATGTGGAGATGTTGTGGTCGGCTATGTTTCTCTTCTCATGCAATTATCTCCACAAGTGTCAAGCGTTTTCAATTTGCTTCGTGTGTGTCGGACTGTCTGGTGTTGCTTTGCGACAAGACACAAGTTCAACTGCTGCCGGACCTCGAGGAAAGCTAACGTCCAGCTGGGGGTTCAGATTGCTCTGCAATTGACCTTGATTCAGTTTCATCTCTTAATAGAGTACTTGTTATTTCTCGTTATGCGTTACAGTTGGAGACTTTCTTAGAACACGTAAACTCCAACATGTGTTTTTAGACTTTATGAAGAGGGAGGTTGGGAGAAATAGAACTGGAGAACAGCACATCTGCTCTGAATTCCCCCATAGTGGCCAGCCCAGAAGCTCTGGTCAGGGCTAAGTTCAACCCACCACATGCTCCCTACTTCCATCCTCCTTAGTTATTGTTTTGAAAGAAAAGACATCTCTTCACGGGTGAAGGAGACTAAACGCAAAGACCCAGAATTCCCACGGACCCACGACTGGCCGTGAGCTATTGACTTCTGTCTCTGTCACATCACGACCCCAAAGTCATGTCCCCCCCCCCATGGTTCTCACCACGTTAGCGCCAAATGGCCTGCAAACACCAGCATTCAGTTAAATAAAGGTTAGATAAAAAGTTACTGTACAAGAAACTAGCCTGTGATAATGGACATAGTTTTGAGTAGATGTCAGACGATGCCCTGGTTATCTAGATTAGCTCTGCCCCTGCAGGCATTGTCTATGATTAGATATAGGACATCAGTTTATAGCAGTGGTTCTCAACTGGTTTTGCCTCGGAACCCAAATTGCACAAGGTTGTCTCTATCGCGACCCAATGGTAGTATCGCAAAAAATAATCACAAATACAATCTGGAAACTATTTTGAATGCTATATTAGTAGTAAATGTAGCAGTTATATGACGAGGGAACAATGTTCCCTCCTCTTTCATTGTCAGTAATTAAATGAGGCCCATATTCTTGATGAAGAATGTTAATTAACTCACAGCGCTGCTAATAGTTCTATATTCAAAATATTATGATTGAAGAAAAATTGTTAAACAATTAAATAATTAAATGTAAGTTCATTATAATTTCTACAAACCTAATACCTGGTTCAAGTCGTTTCAGTTCAGACTGGAGTATTTCTTTTTTGCTCAGACACCCGCGAACACACTCAAAACCCTCCCACCAGTTGAGAATCGCTGGTTTTTAGTACCAAGAAAGAGTTAATCACGGATTAAACTTTGATTCTTAGTTCCAATATGTATTCCGGGGGAACGATCCGAGTCTAAAGCTAGTTGATAATACCAGTGTTTTTATAGCGGTGTGTAAGGTGTTGAGACGAGTGTCTTTCTCTGGCTCACTGTTTGTTGAGATGTCCTTGGCATGCGGATCCTGAAGTATGGCTTAGTGGGACGACGAGAATGCTCGTTCATTGTCGAGAATATGCCATCAGAATTGAAATCTCCAGAAGCCAAACAGCTAGAGAAAATACATATTTAATGTAGAAAATAAGCTGTTGGAGTTCTCTGACCGAGAGCTCTTATTTTAGAATTCATGACAACCAGTTGGGGATTTTAGACTGACAATATCTCTTAGTGCCTCTGGTGATCAAGCCCCCCCCGTCCCCCCAACAGAGTGTGTTTAGTCCTTTTGTGTTGCCTTTTGGAGTGTGTCTGAGATACATTTTCACAGCTGGAGACTCGGTCTGTTTGTAATAAGGAGGAACTGAACAGGGTCAAATATCCTATATTCAGGGGATAGGAGAAGTGCTTTTAAACAAGCCTATGTGCATGTTAGCAGTGTGTGGACTAAATAAGGCTGTGCTATGTCATATGCTATACTAATATAGCCAGTGTTTCCAATCGTGGTGTGGTGGTCAATGGTGTATGTGATTGAGCAGAGATGGCAAACTGTGAGAGGTTCAAGTGTTGCTCCCAACATCAGTCCTGAATGTAGAAACAGCCTTGATTGCAGTGCTTCTTTAGGCTTTATGGGCTTTGCTATTGGAATACGAGTGTTTTGACTCACGGTGGGATGGACGTATGTGTGATACAGTAAACGCCGTGAGAGGTGTGGAAGTGCTGGAACCAACACGGGGCTGGTATGTAGAAACGGCCCTGTGTTAAAGTCTAAGTAGGCTGCTGCCTGTGTGGAGGAATGTGTCAGTAAGCAGTTCTGCCTGGCATTTCTTGAGAAGGGGACAGATGGGGGCTTGTGGCTCTCTGAACTACATGGCCTGGGTTAGGAGAGGTTCCTGAATTAGACCCTCTCTTCCTCCTCTTACTCTCCATCACTCTCAACCTGACTGCCTGCCAAGTTCCTCTGCTGCTTCACACACACACACACACACACACACACACACACACACACACACACACACACACACACACACACACACACACACACACACACACACACACACAGAGAGAGTCAGAGACAGAAAGCACTCTCCCAGTGGGGTCATGTTTCCCACAAGGTACAGTGAACTCTGGGATTTAACCTCCGCTCCATGACTACTCACATGCTGTGCATTAATGACCTCTACACCACTGACGGCCTCTTCAAATGACCTCTAACTAAACCTGTAACTAACCTGCTTGTAGCGCTCTGATCAACTTCTATTGTATTCTCTACAACAGATGCCTTTCTGTTCCAAGCAATGAAAGAGGCATGCCATCAAACAGTATTACAACGTGATGATTCATGAATGCCGTAGTGGATGTGTCGGGGTTAGATATGGCTGCTGTCCGTTTGGCCGCTGTCGTGCAGTTTGTCTACTGTGTGTATATATAAAGGACAAGGTTGGTTCATTGCAATAGGCTTAACATAAACTAGCATCGGTCAGACTGTGGTAGATGGCTTATGATATCATAAAACTATCCTCCTTGATATTTAGTTGTTTTCTAAACCTTTAGTCTCAACACCACATTCCAGAGGATTTATGTTGAATATGCATATGCACTTCCCTCCTCTGGGATTCCCCATTAGCCCTGACAATAAATCCCCCATAAACCATCTGGGGTGGTGGATTAGACAGAACAGGAGATTAGGCTTCCATGGTGACTGAGCCGCCTTGTGACTGCCGGTGTGTGTGTACCATTTAACTGCCCTAATCTCTGTGTGTGTGTGTGTGTGGGGGGGGGGGGGGGGGGAGAGGGAGAGAGACACTTTTGAACATGTGAACAATTGGAACCCACTGTTGGTGATCTCAATGACACACCACTGTGTTCTGGCATAGAGAGGGAGGGGGCCAGCCTGGGTCTGTAGAGGGGGGCCAGGCTGCGTCGGCCTTGCTGCCTGGCTTGCAAATGTCTTAATTTCTATGTGGATGAGGTGTGTAGGCCTATGTACAGACATCACATAGACCGCTACTGTGTGTGTGTCTCGCCACACATGCCACCAGCATTGTTCAGCCCCATTTTGGACCTGGATCCTCTCCAGACAATGCCCCAGGGGCAGTCAAGGCCAAGGCCCTTCTGGGGGAGGGAGGCCTTTTTATATGCCTGTCTGACAGCCAGGGGTCAGCCCAGATGGCATCTGAACACTGAGTTAATGCAAGTAGGGTAAGTACTAGGTACAGCGCCCCTGTGATGAATAGAGGCAGCAGGTAACCTAGTGGTTAGCGTGTTGGGCCAGTAATTGAAAGGTTGCTTTATCGAATCACTAAGCTGACTAGGTTCAAATCTGTTGTTCTGCCCCTGAACAAGGCAGTTAACCCACTGTTCCCCGGTAGGCTGTCATTGTAAATAAGAATTTGTTCTTAACTGACTTGCCTAGTTAAATAATGGTTCAATTGAAAAGAAAAGAAAACGGGACATGTCCATGTTTCAAATCACTTTTTATTTGTCACATGCGTCGAATAAAACAATAGACCGTACCTTACGTGAAACGCTTACTTACAAGCCCTTAACCAACAATATCGGCGAAATAAACCCCCCAAACGTTTCACAATAAAATAACAATAATGAAGCTATATACAGGGGGTGTGAATGGAGTGATGTTCGGCCCTCCTTTTCCTGTAGTCCACAATCATCTCTTTCGTCTTGCTCATGTTGAGGGAGAGGTTGTTGTCCTGGCACCACACTGCCAGGTCTCTGACCTCCTCCCTATAGGCTGTTTTTTTCCTTTTGTCCTGGTGGGAAAGGGCAGTATTGAGATGGCGTCATCTGAGGTTCTGTTGGAGTGGGTCTAGGGTTTCTGGGATGATGGTGTTGATGTGAGCCATGTCCAGCCTTTCAAAGCTACGGGGTGGTAGTCATTTAGGCAGGTTACTTTTGCTTTCTTGGGTACAGGGACTATGGTGGTCTGCTTGAAACATGTATGTATTAAGGACTCGGTCTGGGAGAGGTTGAAAATGTCAGTGAAGACACTTGCCAGTTGCTTTGCGCATGCTCGGAGTACACGTCCTGTTAATCCGTCTGGCCCCGCGGCTTTGTGAATGTTGACCTGTTTAAAGGGTCTTGCTTACATTGGCTACGGAAAGCCGCTGTTCCTCTAGAACAGCTGGTGCCCTCATGCATGCTTCAGTGTTGCTTGCCTCGTAGCGATTATAAAAGTCATTAATCCTGCTGGCAGGCTCGCGTCACTGGGCTGCTCGCGGCTGAGTTTCCCTTTTGTAGTCTGAAATAGTTTGCAAGCCCTGCCACATTTGATGAGCGTCAGAGCCGGTGTAGTACGATTTGATCTTAATCCTCTATTGATGCTTTGCCTGTTTGATGGTTTGTCTGAGGGCATAGTGGGACTTCTTATAAGGGTCCGGATTAGTGTCCCGCCCCTTGAAAGCGGCAGCTCTAGTCTTTAGATCGGTGCGGATGTTGCCTGTAATCCATGGCTTCTGGTTGAGATATGTACGTACGGTCACTGTGGACGACGTCATCGACGCACGTATTGATGAAGCCGGTGACTGATGTTGTGCACTCCTCAATGCCATTGGATGAATCCCGGAACATATTCCAGTCTGTGCTAGTAAAACAGACATTTAGTGTAGCATCCACATCATCTGACCACTTCCTTATTGAGCGAGTCATTTGTACTTCCTTTTTCTTGTTTTTGCTTGTAAGCAGGAATCGGGAGGATAGAATTATGGTCAGATTTTCCAAATGGAGAATGAGAGAGAGCATCTCTGTGTGTGGAGTAAAGGTGGTCTAGAGTTTAAAAATATATTATTTTTTTTAACCTCTGGTTCCACATGTGGCATGCTGGTAGGAATGAGGTAAAACGGAGTTAAGTTGGCCTGCATTAAAGTCCCTGACCACTAGGAGCGCTTCTGAATCAGCATTTTCTTGTTTGCTTATGGCCTTATACAGCTCTTTGAGTGCGGTCCTAGTGCCAGCATCAGTTTATGGTGGTAAATAGACAGCTACAAAAAAAATATAGGTGAGATTTCTCTTAGTGTGGTCTACATCTTATCATGAGGTACTCGATCTCAGGCGAGCAATACCTTGAGACTACCTTAATTTTAGGCATCATGCACCAGCTGTTATTGACAAATAGACACAGATCCCCACCCCTCGTCTTACCGGACATAGCTGTTCTGCCCTGCCGATGCACGGAAAACCCAGCCAACTGTATATTATCTGTGTTGTCGTTCAGCCACGACTCGGTTGAAAAATAAGATTTTACATTTTTGAAAATCCTGTCGGTAGGATAGTCCCTATCCAGTTTATTCTCCAGTGATTGCACGGCAGCCGATAGAACGGATACTGGAGTCGGGTTACCCACTCGCCGACAAAATCTCACAAGGCACCCTAATCTCCACCCCCCCTATATTTCCTTATTTTCTTCATGCAAATTATGTGAATTTGGGCCTTGTCTGGGAGCAACGTTACATCCTTAAGTACTGATATGTGGTCCTGTGCCACTCAGTTCGTAAGAGCATGGTGCTGGAATCACATGCTAATACTAAATGTATGACCTCGCTGTACTGTGAATAGATCATAATCTTCATCAAATTCATTTGTGATTTTCACTCGAGACTCAATATAACGATTTACTTATACTTAGACTTGTTAAAGGTACATTGTACGAATTATCCTCTCGAACCCGAAGCCTGTTATTTACTTGCTAGACCTAATGATAGGCTTAATGGGAGACAAGTTTTCCACTAAGCTTTCTAGATACACTAACTTTATTTATCATCCCACAGTTAGAATCCTATTAAAATTGAAGCGGGTAAACCATTTCAGTAATTAACAGATTGCGTAAGAAGGAATGCCCTTAGGATTCCATCAACCTACTAAGTCTAACAATGTTTGTTTACATGACGCTGTGTTCTTAATTACCGACTAATGAGCGTTGTTTTTTTTAAAGACAATTTTTCTTGTTCTAATTATATTTATCTCACTTGCTTGTTTATTGTTCAGGGGATTTTTGTTTAAAGCAGTTAACACTCTAACCCCTCAGTTTGTCAACAGAGAAGTTGATCCTTTCTTCCTTGTAAATAGCCATCCTGCTGCTTTAAAAAAAAAAAAAATTGGCTTGACAGTTAAAAGAAACCTCTTAAAAATTCAACTGAAGGAATTCCAGATGACTGTTTGGGGAATAAATTGAATTGGAGTTTGATCATCAAACAACTACCCAAGTGTCTCTTGATGTGGTGCTCTGCTCTGGTGAATCTTAACGCAAACTTGTCCTCTTTGAATTAAAGCACAACCCTGACATGATCAACACTGCCAGCTCGGGATGGTTAGTCTACTCTTAGTGTTGTTGCTAGATGGTTTTTTTGAATGAAAACTAAAGTGTTTTTTCTGTCAGTCAGTCCGTGGGGCAGAGCAGGGCAGATGTCCGTTGTAGCATGGTCTGTGCTGCAGGACCCAGATAAGGACTAGAGCAGGACCAAATGGGAGGCAGGAGTACATGTCTGTGACATGGCACCGCTACTGTGTGACTGGACCATTGAGTCATTGACCCTGGCTCAATGGGATTAAAGGCCTTTTGGATCAAGGCCAATAACACAAAACAGCAAAGCATGTTTTGACTGTAACAATTCAGTGTTACCTTACGGCACTTTTCTGGATCATGGTCAATAACACGGCCATGCCTACTCTGCTAATACAAACAAACAGGCCTTAGCGGTTGCGACTATTGCCCTTCGGCACAGAAATCTGGTCACACAGTACATTCAATAACACAGGCAGCTATGTCCACCCATGATACAACCCGAGACATGATACAACCCGAGACATGATACAACCCGAGAGACATGATACAACCCGAGAGACATGATACAACCCGAGACATGATACAACAGTTGAGTGTTGCCTTACGACGCGGCGGATATCTGGTTGTGCGCCCGTGGCCCCTGCTGTGTTAGTCTCTCTGTGTGTCTCCGGTGCGACAGAGGAGAGAGATTTCCCCTATAAATCAATGGAGGAACTCTGAGTGCAGCAGAGGAAGCAACGCTGTTGGCGTAACCCTGCTGCTCCACCACACTGTGACTGGCATCTGTTCTGCAGTGTGAGTAGCAATGCTACCTGCTATGCAAACACTTAAAGGCACAGTCTCTTTCTGTATCCTCATGGATTACTCTAGTTTTTTGTTGGTTCTGCGGCGGATGGAATAAGAAGGGCTCTCAAGTTCTGATAAGCAGCGCTCGCATTAGCAGAATAATTAAGAGTCCGGATGGATTCGAGTCGTTTGATCGTTTAAGTGGCTTAAAAGGCCCGATAATGAAAAGTTATTGCGAATTGAATTTGTTCTTTTCATAACATTGAGACGTTGAGTAAAAAAACTATCAATGTTTACTGTGTTGCTAGGCTACCGTTTGGACTTTGTGTAGAAACCTACTCTAACTTCCTCCATCCTCTTAACCATGACTCAAAATAAAGCCCAATTGATCATAGAAATCAAGTCTGGTGGCTTCAATCAATTGGAACATCCGACAGTGAATTGCTCCCCATCGCTGTTCTCTATAGTCGCCCCCTGGTTCTCTGGAGGGGGGCTGGGTCATATTCCTGTCTGCTCCCCAGGTGAGGGGAGGCCAGCCTGGGTTGAGACCAGCAGAGTTGTCCCTCCTCCCTCTGCCCCATCTGTTGGTTGTACTGTGCTGTCCCGAGCCCAGAGCAGGCACTTCACAGACATGGTGTTTGAATATTTGATACCGGCCTAATTAACTATGCCCTTTTACTGAAGACGATGCACTGCTATTCTCCTGAGCCGGGCCCCTGCCAGCTTCAAGGCTACGCAGCCAAGGTTGTTGTTTTGCTGTCAAGGAGCTGGTTGAAGCTCTTCCGTCTCCTGGTTGGAGCTCTTCCGTCTCCTGGTTGGAGCTCTGCGTCGCCTGGTTGGAGCTCTGCGTCGCCTGGTTGGAGCTCTGCGTCGCCTGGTTGGAGCTCTGCGTCGCCTGGTTGGAGCTCTGCGTCGCCTGGTTGGAGCTCTGCGTCGCCTGGTTGGAGCTCTGCGCGCGTCCTTCAAACAAAATAGCCTCCACACCCCTACTCTACTGATTCTACGGACAGTAATGTAGCCTACTCAAAAGCATCCACACACCCATCAGGGAATCGTCCCAGCTGTCTCTGGAATGCCAGCGTGTTGATCCAAGCCTGCTAGGAATAGAGGATCAGAGGAACAACCTGTTTGTTTTTGGTCTCCCATTTTCAGTGTTTAATAAACTCAATGGGTCTAATTCATTGAAGTTTCTACCTCAACCTCCGAACTTTAGAAAATGACATTTGTGCGTCTCATTAATGAGACGTCACTCTGAAGTGTTTTAAATGGAGGGGGCTGTTCAACTGATGTCCATAAGAACCTTGTTTGTAGCTTTAGTCTAAGTCTGAAAATAAGAGCATGAAAAATGTTTCAGACAGTTATTCTTTGGAGTTGAAAGTTTGTTCAATTAAATCCAGACAATATTATTTGGCTTACTAGTCGACGACTAGAGTGATGTAGCATTGACTTGGTGTGATAAACACTGGTTGTCGGTATTTAGAGTTCACCCATAACTTAGCCTTCTCTCTGGAGAGTTAATGAGCAGTCTATCCCTCATGGAAGCTGAATGCTCACACCATTTTAACTCTGTTATTCTGTATGCAATGGAGCTCTGTGTTCAAATGCTTGTTTATGGACGTATTTTTGGCAGTAAATGATGTTTTTGGGGAGAACTGGAACCTTGTTAGGCTAGATACTAATGTTTTTCCTGTTTGTTTGATCTAACAAAGCAGGTCAGCTCTAGCCAGGCCTGAGGAGAATGTCAATGCTGATTGCCTCGTCCATCACTCCTACGCTATGGATAGCAACAAGATGGCACCTGGGTCCTCCTGTGTGTGATTTGCCTCCGGCTGCAGCCTGGATATCCAGCTAAAAGTGCTAGCCCTAGATAGATGGCATCGTTTATTCAGGGTTTGTAACAACTCATTGCGTCGAGTCATTCTCAATCGCCCATCCCTCCATCTCTTTCTCCCTTTTTATCTCTCCTAGTTCTCCCCAACAGGTTGCCAGGTAACAGGGCCAACACAGCCTCCACAGGGGTGTTCAGGTACTCTCAGAACATTACATTGCTTAAAGAGCAATTAATTAGCCACTTTTCAACCTCCGGTTCGCACCAAACCAGTGTCTACATAATGTGAAGACCGAGCCTTTCTATGACGGGTGGTTAAAAACGAAAACAGGTCCTAAAACAATGCTTCTCTTTCACAGGGTAGGATTAAAAGTACAAGACAGTTGATCTTAAAAGATAGTTTCTAGCCCATGGGAGGGTATGAAAATCACTGTTTTTAAACTTTTGATGTCATCGGGTACCTCAGGAGTAAATGTCAGTTGGCTTTTCATAGCCGAGCATTCAGACTCGGAGAGAGTCCGAGAGGGAGTTGAAAACAGCAGGTCCGGGACAAGGTAGCAAGTTCGGTGAACAGGTCAGGGTTCCATGGCCTCAGCGTTGTGTTGGTAGTGTAGCAGTAGTGACATTGACTAGTTCCACAGTATGCTCTTATTGATCTGTGCATTGCTACAGTGCTTTTGTAAAACTAGGGGACTTATGAAGTCTGAACAAAACGGGGCCCTTTTCTCTCTCTTTCTATCCCCCTCTCCCTCCCTTTCCTGTCATGTGTCTCTTTGGGCCACCTCATTACAGGAGACTCGTTGGGCTCCATGTTATGCTCTGTGGAGACCGGTTAGAGTTGGTCTGCCATCTCCAGGACAGGGCTGCACTCTGCCGCAGCTCAGCCATTGCTTTCCTCCTTGACCTTGGGGGAGACATTAGTGTGTCACCCTGTCCTGCCGTCGTCGATGCCGGTCCTGCCACCACACTGACTGCTTTATTGGCCCAGGCCACAGGAACAATCTGCCTGTCTGTACTTGCGAGTTTTGGACACTTCAGCCCACGCGCTTACTCACAAGTCTGCCTGCTTGCAAACAGACGTCTGCGAGCGTGTGAGCTGAAGTCCATTTTAGCATCCAATCATATTGGTAAATGTCAAGGGATATGCATACGGCGGTACAGGAAATGAATAAGTGTACCCCTGAACAGCTCTGTAAACTCAGGTCTGCCTGACTTCTGCAACGGAGGTGGCTCCGCTATGTCCTCCCTCTATCCCACCTGTTATGTGGAATTAACTCTGAGTAGCCAGTCTGCCGTGGTGTAGGTGGTGTTTTCCCACACGCAGAGCTGAGCTGAGCCGCAAAAGGTCACGTGCACCCGTCCGCCCACGCCAAGGCAAATGCAGCTGAACTCCCGTCCAACTCTCCTGCTGCTGGCACCGCTGTGCCTCAGCCCTCGCCGACGCAATCTCCCGCTAGCTCTCATGGAAACCTGGCCGGCCTGGACACATGGAGATGGCGGACAATCTCCTGCCGCCTCACGTTAATTGAACCCATCATCAGAGGGCATTGTGAGCTAGCTACAACGTGCAATAATAACGGAGGTTGAATTTTTGCACGTCACTGACTAGACTTGAATCATTGGACCTAGCTTGTGTGTTGCACACCACTGTATCTGGACCCCTACTGTGGTGTGGGAGGGATGATTGGCTATGGCACCAGGTCTCTATGACAACGGCCCTGGCTGCTGATGGCTGTGTGGTCTGTAGGTGACAGGCAGCCTGCTCCATGTCTCCCTCCCTCCCACACTGGTTGGATGTTTTAATAAAAATCCTGACCCTGGTAACTGTTGCTATGCAACTCTCATGATTCCACCCTAGTGCCAGTCCATTTCATCCAAACCCTGCAAGACTCCCCTTTAGAGGGCGTCTCAGGGAAAGAGTGACTGAGGATCAAGCTTCCTGAAGAAATCTCCCTAAGATGGTATTACACGGTCACGAAGCATTTCACTGCACCTGATTTAACATCTGTTTTAACATCTGCTAATCTGTGTACGCCATAAATAAACTTGGATTTCAATGTAGCCTGAATAAAACACAGCATAGAAAACTGCTCAGAATCCTGATGCAGTTCCAACAATGTCCACCAGAGGGAGGCAGTGCTCTATAGGCTCAGACTGTCTGCTGCAGCTGTGCCGCCAGAGCAGCATCCCAGGCTTCACACACAAATCGTCTGTTTCTCATCTGCTACCCGCTGTCACTGGACAGCCTCATTCAGCCGTGTGTGTGTGTGGGCCCACCCTGTCAGCTCCTCTGGGGTAGCGTCAGAGCCTCAGACACAGAGCCACTCTGGTGCACAATGCAGGGGGATGGAGGTACTGGGAGAGGTCGGCTGTGTGGATACAATGAGGGTCAACGGCTGGGGACTTGATGAGAGCCTGGATGAATTCTACTGTCTGGTGCAGGCCTACAGTAGATTTGTTTATTTCACTGACAACCTCTTCATTAAAGAGGAAGCATGAACTCAATCCCAGCTTTTAAACAACCTCTTCTCAAACACTGTGGTGAATGCAAAGGTACTCATTAAATTGGCGGAAAACACACACACACCTCCTACTCTGGGCCATACCGTAGTTGTGGCAGCTCGTAGGCAGACTCCAGACACAACATGTCGAGAGGTACAGTGGAGCCAAACAGTTGGGATCACTGAGTAACACGGATAAACGTTTGGCTCAATGACCACACTGCCCCCGCTCACACGTCCCCTCGTCCCTACCTCCCTCATCCATTTCCATCTCTACGCAAATTGACTGTGGCATTTCCCCTGCCGCCTGCCTCACCCCCGTAGCAGCAGAGCCTCGGTTGCTCGCCACCCGGCTTGACTGACAAGCCACAGCTTTATGACATTCGCCACCCGGGATTAGGTTGGAATGTCTCTGTTGACAACTGTCTGGCCCCAGGCCTCTTTGCGTCAGGATGGAGCATTGGGGCAATTATTAGGCCCCAGTGGCAAAGCCACAGTGCCCTTATTTTAGGGGGCGCCCGCCTCGTTGAGCACCGCGTTTTTAGAACACACATCCTAACTTTCCATTGTACATTATGGCCATTCAGGATTATGAGATAGATAGATAGGCATGCATATGCATTTATATATATATATCTGTGTGCCCTGGCCAAGCCAATTTGTCATTTTGTTTGGCCCTGGAGAAATGTGTTTTAAGGACTATTTCTCACACAAGCCGCCCTAGACATTAAAGATTAATGGCTGCTTGCAATTTTTATGATTTTCAGCTAGTTATTCTTCTCTCAAATGAGCTTTCTGTTGCGCTTTTAGTATGTGTGTGTGTGTGTGTGTGTGTATATACTGAGTGTGGGAGAGAAGGTCTGGATTCCTATTGGAAAGACTGGAGGCAGGTTTAAACCACTTGACAGAGTTGACACGTTGCTGCTCCCAGGCCAGTAGTGCAACAGGAAGCTCTGCCACTCGTCTTCATTCTGCTAAATAGCTGTTGGCTTTTTGACTTTCCTCCATGGACGTTTTCAGATTTTGAAGCAATACAATGTCTAGCAATTAGGATATGGAAATGGGCCTGTGCCTCTGCAGAGCTGAACACGGCCCTATGTCCCAACAGTGTCTATTTAAACTCCAGCTGTTTTTCTTAGGAACTAATCAAACAGCAACCAGAAGGGTTTTTCTTAATCCTCTGTGGATGATATTTTCTCTCGGCCAAACTCTTTTTTCCAAATACTGTGTAGAAGGTTCTTAGTTGAATGCACTCAGTTGTACCAAATTACTTCCTCTTCACTCCGGCGTCCGATCCATGTGAAAGTCATTTTAACGTTTGCCTGTATCGTCAATGCTATTGTTTTATAGGGTTATAGCTTCTGCGACCGTAATCGCTGGCTGTCGGCTGGTGTTTATGCCCAGCGGAGGATGCTAATGTAAACAGGAAGGAACCTCAACCCACACTTGTACACAGTGGCAGGCCGTCGCTGTTCAAGGGGCTGGACGACTCATTCAAAATCAAGTCCAATTTTCTTGGTCACATACACATGGTAAGCAGATGTTATTGCGAGTGTAGCGAAATGCTTGTGTGTGATTACTCATTCATCAACTTTGTGTTCTAGCATGTGTTGTGTAGAGTGGATCGGCTAATCACTCACTGTTGCAAGGGAGGTGTGACTGCAAGTGTGTTATAATGTAAACAGCGAGGAAACGGTCTGTGTGTGGTCCGGTTTGAGCTAAGCCTTCCCAGCGATCCATCATGCCCAGTCCCCATACAAGCCCAGGCCAGAAAAGCCCTTGTTATGCTTTGTCTGATTTGGCTGTCAGAGCCTTCCAGATGTGTGAAATAAGGGAATGTGTTGCTACGGTTACACGTAAACAGGTTCCCGTTTCTGAATAGTCTGATGTACCGTGTTTGTTTCATATTTTAATTTGATTTGCAAGCATGCTTAGTCTTATGTCTTCTAAAACACAAGTTGCCCTGATGCTTTAAGCACTTGAAATGAAGCTGGTGTCTTTAATGGTGAGACAGCCATGTCCATTTGGTATATTACAACATGAAAAAAGGTACTGCAAACAGCACCCTTTTTCCCCCCTCCCTGTAACTCCTTTCATGTGCTATAGAAGGACAATATGTACTGCAGTTGACCGTGCTGCGGTGGTGGTGGGGGCGGACAGTACCACTGTTTCCCCCTGCTGCGGATTCCATCTTTAAGTCATAGGCTAACATCCACCAATACATTGACTCAGTTTTTAGACACATTTCGACTTGTTCTTGAAGTTTCGGTAATATAGGTCCCAGTCTTAGCAGCATTGGCTGTCATGGTCAGAAACATGTGTACGTGTGCTGAGTAACTCGAGGTACCAAAAAGGCTGGACCTTTTGACACATCAGCGTTTCTCCTCACAGTATGCAACCTTAGGGACCCTGAAGGTATAGACGAGTGAAGTGTGTTCTGGAATAGCTCTGCTGACAGGGTGTGTGTGAGAGATCACTGGGTGGTGTGTGTGTGTGCGCTCGTTGCTTTTGACCAAAATGCTTGAGCAAGTACATTGCTTTGTTTACTGAGGATGAGTTACCACCACGCAGGTAAACCTATTCTCATTGAGAAGATCAGACCGTAACTCCCATCGGCGTTAGCATATTCTCATTAAGAAGATCAGACCGTAGGTTAAGATCCTATAGGCTAATATAGCCCACCGGAGTTAGCATATTCTCATTAAGAAGATCAGACCGTAGGTTAAGATCCTATAGGCTAATATAGCCCATCGGAGTTAGCATATTCTCATTAAGAAGATCAGACCGTAGGTTAAGATCCTATAGGCTAATATAGCCCACCGGAGTTAGCATATTCTCATTAAGAAGATCAGACCGTAGGTTAAGATCCTATAGGCTAATATAGCCCATCGGAGTTAGCATATTCTCATTAAGAAGATCAGACCGTAGGTTAAGATCCTATAGGCTAATATAGCACACCGGAGTTAGCATATTCTCATTAAGAAGATCAGACCGTAGGTTAAGATCCTATAGGCTAATATAGCCCATCGGAGTTAGCATATTGGCGTCCACTTGAACTGTAACCACAACCATGAACCTTTTTTCTAGTACCTCTCAGTTGATCTCCCATCCCCCCCGTTCTACCTTAAATCCTGACCTCTAAATCTCCTCAAGTCTTGGAAGTTAACATCCGTCTGGAGGCTGTTTTAAACTGCATGGCATTCAGGATAAGAGATTCCCTCAAACCGAAGGCTTTGGGCTTGAATTCCCCAGGACCCAAGGTTAAATCCCTCATGGCTGACATTCCTACCGTTTACCTTGGGCCTATCGTGTTAACAGACATAAGCCTCTGCAGTGGGTCCATGGCACATAGTTTGGAAGTTGGAGATTAGCCAAAAAGCTCATGTAGCCGGAATATAGACATGGGAGATACATTTGCTGTAGCCTATTCAGGATGTGTTCGGAAACGAGCAGTTTTGCTGGTGTCTCTGGTCACCATCACCCATGTGTCTGCACTCTTGACTGTTTACACTAAACCTCAGTGGGAAAGGTACTAATGCTGCTAGCTTCGCATTCAGACTCACACACTTATACAGCGGGGAGTTCTTTTGTATTTATGAATTATTCAGTTGCCTGCCAACATCCAGAAGCAACACACAATGAAGAGGCCTCTCGGTTCAAGAGGACTAGGGCTTTGTTTTTCATTACATCTTTATTGATCAGGGAAGGG
This sequence comes from Oncorhynchus mykiss, assembly GCF_013265735.2. Taxonomy (NCBI): domain Eukaryota; kingdom Metazoa; phylum Chordata; class Actinopteri; order Salmoniformes; family Salmonidae; genus Oncorhynchus; species Oncorhynchus mykiss. The sequence goes on along the minus strand of NC_048583.1, from coordinate 12,626,834 downwards.
CAGCGTAGGGGGGAGTCAGCATTCTTTGTTGTCAGTCAGTTCTGCCGAGTTGTGAAGACTCTGTCATCCCCACTGATCCAGACCCATTTCTTCTTCTGTAGTTGAATTTTCCCACAGCAATTATTTATTTCTCCAGCCTTCTTTTCTCCAGCCTTTTGATTAGAATTTGAGGAAGGTCCACGTGCTGAGATGTGTGACCTATGTGGGTATGGTAATGGCGTCTATTCCCAATAGGTTGACACACTATATTGAGAAATGTCCTAGCCGGCATGCAGCAGCACATTCTGTGGACAACATCGTCCCAGAAGAAGTGGAGGCAATTAAAAAAGTTGAACTTCTCCTGCTCTTCTAAGGGAGATTTCGACCTTCAAATTAAATCCCAAGTTCTTGAAAAGTATGGAAACGGCGGCACTCCAATAAGTTAATTTAGAGTTTCGGCAGTTATGCCGTCATCAGAGTGTCTACTGTAGGCCTAAAGCCTATCCATCCTGACTCCAGCAGGTCACATAAAGCCTCAATGAAGTGGCCATGTCACACATTCCGACATCTGTCTGCTGTGTTGAACGGCAGCCCTAAATATCCTAGTCAAGGTTACTATGATGCCATAACTCCCTGGCCGGCACCACGGAAGAGTTCGAGTTTCTGTTAACACTTACTTTAGATTTCATAAACATGGGCCTAAGTAATTCTGAGTGTGAGGAACAATCTCTTGACCTGCTGTTCGATGTACATACCACTTAGCCTAAATATGCTATGGCTAACAGTATTGATCTGCTTGTCATGAGTTGGCATAAACTGTCACTGTTTATGACAGGTGTCATGTCCCACTGCGATACTGTAACATTATGCCCCCCCCCCCTCCATGTCCCACTGCGCTACTGTTAAATTATGCCCCCCATGTCCCACTGCGATACTGTAAAATATTGCCTCCCCCCATGTCCCACTGCGATGCTGTAACGTTATGCCCCCCATGTCCCACTGTGATACTGTAACATTATGCCCCCCCAATGTCCCACTGCAATACTGTAACATTATGCCCCCCCATGTCCCACTGTGATACTGTAACATTATGCCCCCCCATGTCCCACTGCGATACTGTAACATTATGCTCCCCCCCATGTCCCACTGCGATACTGTAACATTATGCTCCCCCCATGTCCCACTGCGATACTGTAACATTATGCTCCCCCCCATGTCCCACTGCGATACTGTAACATTATGCTCCCCCCCATGTCCCACTGCGATACTGTAACATTATGCTCTCCCCCATGTCCCACTGCGATACTGTAACATTATGTCCCACTGTGATACTGTAACATTATGCCCCCCCCATGTCCCACTGCGATGCATTATGCCCCCCCATGTCCCACTGCGATACTGTAACATTATGCCACCCCCCCCTCCATCTCCCACTGCGCTACTGTTAAATTATGCCCCCCATGTCCCACTGCGATACTGTAACATATTGCCTCCCCCCATGTCCCACTGCGATGCTGTAACGTTATGCCCCCCATGTCCCACTGTGATACTGTAACATTATGCCCCCCCCAATGTCCCACTGTGATACTGTAACATTATGTCCCACTGTGATACTGTAACACTATGCTCCCCCCATGTCCCACTGCGAAACTGTAACATTATGCTCCCCCCCATGTCCCACTGCAATACTGTAACATTATGCTCCCCCCATGTCCCACTGTGATACTTTAACATTATGGAATCAGACGTACCACATGGACAATTACCTGACACGGACCAGCTGATCTGGACATTTCTGACAAATTGTAAATAGCTCTCTAAGGTATGTAATGACTGACATGACAAGAAGAACTGCTGATGCACTACCCAATTTAGAAATGTCACCTTGTGCATTCTACTATCGCAGGTTTCAAGAGTATGTTGAAAGTCCGACTGAGTTCCCCAAAAAAAGAAAAGGGCCCCACCGTTTGGGAACCACTGTGTTAAGAGACCATGTCAAAGCAGCTGATTACAGTGGTAAGTCAGGGAGGAGCAGACAGGACAGGAGGGGGCTGGTCTGGGGGATTGCACGTCACCCCATTGAGCTTCCTCATAACTGCAGTTTTGGACGACCGGTGGAACTCATTCCTCCCCAGGGGGTCAGGGAGACGGATTCCAGTGACTCATCGTTCCGAGGGGGCGTGGCCTATCCTGAGGCATGGCAGACAGCTGCTCTGCCTGGCAGGGACCGCAGCGGTGACATCACGCCCTGGGATAATTTAAAGGGGGCCGATGAGCTGGGGAGCGAGCTCGTAGTGGACAGACCAGCATCAACAGAGCACCGTGAGGGTTGCATTAGTGTTTTCAAGAGCTCCAGAGAGAAGAGTCGAATTCCCCCCGGCCACTACGTACAACAACCTGCTCCCTGAGCCGACCCACCCCTGATTACCCCTCTGGGATATGACCTACTAGCCCCTGTTCTTGCAATGCTGAGGCATTGCCCCATACCCCTTTTCGCATCTTCCGGATCCCGAAAGAAGATGCCCAAGGCCTCTGGGAAAGAGAAGGCCCCCCTGGCAACACCGGAGAGCCAGGCCCTGGACATAGTGGCAGACCCAAAGGTGGTGGTCAAGGTGGCTAAGGAGCCACCACTGCCCCCGCAGAAAGTGCTCCGGCTCTTCAGCATCAACATCATCACTCAGGGGCTGCCCTTCTGTCGCAGACGGGTGAGTGCTGCCGGGCTTGGGCCCAAGGTGTGTTAAGGGGGGTTGGGGTAGGCCAGATGCTTACAGACATGAGCAAGGAATCTCGCCTGTCACCCACATAAAATGTCAAGAGGTCATTCCGCACCCTGCAGGCTCATCTGTGAGACGGGACTGACGAAAGCACAACTGTCTGCGGACTAGTGCAACTGTGATTCTGTTTTAGCGTCAAGGTCTCTTCCCCGTTTCCTCTCTTCTGTTGAATTGCACGTTGTCAGTTTCTCAGTGTTGTTGTTGTTTGTAGTTAATCAAGGTGACAGTTTGTCTCCATCTGACAGAGGTTGTTTGTTTTCCTCTTTTTGTTTCTGCTCTGGTGACTATTTTCTTTTGTTTTTGAAATGTTCAACAAGAGTCTTGTTTCTTCCCAGGGTTGTATTTTGTCAAAGGGAAACGCAGTGGAGGCTGTCTCAAAAATAGTTCTGACCTCTGACCCACAAGCCTTCTCAACGTGGATATAAACACTGTATAAACGCTGTGCCTACTACATCTCTTCCCACTTCAGTCAACAAACAGTCATTTGTTACCTGTACTGTTGTCTTGTCTTGTTTCATTAGAACAAGATGGAAAGATAAAAGCGATGGTCAGTGTTGGCACTTGTCCTTGACCGTAAATGCAGTGACAGGTTTTATTCTTGACAAAGCGTTTCATAATATGAAAACTATATTGCCAACACGTGAATGAGCGCAATGGCTTGTCAGTTTGGTAGAATACCCTATTCCCCAAGGACGTTTTACTAAGGGCTTTGTCTCAATTACATTATACCATGTTGTGTAATGCTAACAAATGCACACTACCAATCCTTAATCATGTGCCTACTTCAGCAAATAGCTTTCAACCAATTTATTTGTATTTAAGTATTCGGTGTCTCTCTAAAACACGGTTTTATGCTACCGTGTGTCGTGGGTAGACTGCTGGGCGCAACAATGCACTTGTTGACGCAGTCTTGTGCTCGGGCAGCCTCGCCCAAAGCGCCGTTCAGGACTCCTACATGTGACCTTAAAAAGGCTGCATGGTATCTCTCTATTTATAGGTTATGTTTAGGAGACGGTGACCAAACGTATTGATCGCAGGGATAAACACCTGGCAGCTTCTGTAGTCCAAGGAAATATCGGTTGTCGACGTTTCAAGAACGTAAAGTTGAACGTTTTACAGGGACAAGTGCATAAAAGACACAGGCTCTGGATGTCCTCTCCCTTCAGTAGTCTTTTATTGCTGACGTGTTTCAGTGATGTCATCCGATTAATTGGGAGAGGTGCTGCTAGATAGGAGGGGGGTTAAGTACGTGACGGCCAGGACAGTTCAATGGTATCGGACGCGATGGAACGTTACACCTCGACAACTGGCCTGCGGCTTTACTCCTTATGCTCAGCAACCTAAATTAAGCCGTTCTAATGTTTCGGGGGGGAAAATGGGCGTAGGAAAATGACTTTTGTCGTGTTTATTCAAGCATATCCTGCCGCTAAATTGGCTTCCATTTTGAGAACCCAGTCTCTTTATGCACCACTTACGCCACGCTCGTACCAGTCCAGCATCTTTACACGTACACGCTTTTTATATGTGTGTGTGTGGTGCACTGCGGCAACAAGTGGAGAAGGCTGACCAAGGCTTTGACTGCCATGTTGAGCTGTTATCCTGCCAAATTGAATTGCGGCCCACACAACCTTTTTTCTAGTTGTTCCCCTGTAAGGAATCAGACGTACCACAGCTTTTGTACCCCCTGTCTGTAAGGAATCAGACGTACCACAGCTTTTGTACGTGGGAAATGTTGGCAGCCCTTGATGGGCAATTTGTACTTTTGTGACATTGTACTGATGTGAACCCTTTAAAAAACTTCATCACTTCGGGGAATTGAATTGACTACAGCTAACAGCATTGATATTTTCTTGTCAAATTAGACTGGCACCTCAATGTTTGGGTGTAAAAATGCCTTGGAGCTTAGACGAAGGGCTCTTTTTATAGGGGTTGCTGAGGGAAGGATGGGAGAGGACATGAAAGATTGAGAGAATATAATTGTCCTCTTTCCACCTCTTCTTCTGCAGCTTTCACAGAGGGAGTTGAGGGACAGAGTGAAAGATGGAGAGAGAATGAGGAGAGGACACAGCTAAAACAGTGACTGAGGAGCCTGCAGCCCTCTCGCTCGCTCTCCCCGCCCCCTCTCGCTCGCTCTCCCCGCCCCCTCTCGCTCGCTTTCCCCGCCCCCTCTCGCTCGCTTTCCCCGCCCCCCCCGTTCCGCTCTCCCCGCCCCCCCTCTCGCTCCGCTCTCCCCGCCCCCCCTCTCGCTCCGCTCTCCCCGCCCCCCCTCTCGCTCCGCTCTCCCCGCTCCGCTCTCCCCGCCCCCCCTCTCGCTCCGCTCTCCCCGCCCCCCTCTCGCTCCGCTCTCCCCGCCCCCCTCTCGCTCGCTCTCCCCGCCCCCTCTCGCTCGCTCTCCCCGCCCCCCTATCGCCCCGAACTCCTCTCGCTCTCCCTGCCTCCTCTCGCTCTCCCTGCCTCCTCTCGCTCTCCCTCCCCACATTTTTTCTCCCCCTCTCCCTCTCCCTGCCCGCTCCATCTATCCCTCTCCCCCTGTCTCTTGCTCTCCCCCTCTCTCGCTCTCTTCTGTCTGAGATCAAAGCCAGCCACTGGGTAAAACAGCTCTGAGACAAAGGGATCAGAATGGTAATTTGTCCTTCATTAGCGCTGTTTACGCGCTAGCTGCAGGTTCAAAAGCTGAGCCGAAAGGGATCTAAGGGGGTGGCTAGGCAGTATAATATCCACTATGCTCCGTCTTTCCTGGCCACAGAGTCAGAATTAAAGAGATGTTTCTCTTTGTCAGTGTATCGCTCACTGTCCAATGGGATTCAAGTGGCACTCATAATAATCACCATAATCATTTTCTGACTGTTACACTCCTCTGTTACACCGCATGACTAACAAAAAGGGAGGACAAACTAGGTTCACAGTCGACGCACACATCACAAAGCAGGGATGAGCAACTGTCCAGGCATACGATGGCTCTAGCCCTTTAACCTGTTAAACTCAGTGGTTGTTTTGGACCCGGTACTCTAGCCCTTTGACCTGTTAAACTCAGTGGTTGTTTTGGACCCGGTACTCTAGCCCTTTAAAAGGCTGTTTGTGACGTGATTCTCCCCAAGAACTTCATGAAAGCGGAATGTCTTGACCTCCATCCAACAAGTGTTAATTTGTACCGTGTACTGTTTCAGATGTGTTGTGGGCTGTAAAATGGTGTTGAGGGTGTTATAACTGTAAATAAGGTGTCCCACTGGGTACCTTCTGTGTTCTCTCATTCTCTTGCTCCCTCCCTCTTTCTAGTTCATCCCTCCCTTCATTCCTTACCTCCCTCTCCTTTGGTAAGGAATGTTCTGCGCCCTGTTTTCTTCAACTGCTAGGGAAACTCAGCCTTGACGCTAATTAGGATTTAATCGTTTGAGCTGAAGGTGAAATACACCTTTTGGTACCAACCAGACCTAGGCCTCCAGGGGAGCATGAAACGAGACACCCCTGGCACAGGGAACCGAACACGGGAAGAATAAAGTTAGTTAAGCCCCCACCTCTGGCAGCCTCCGGATGGTAATTGGTTCATTTTTTTATTTTTTTTTACATGTAGGATTACGCCACTGTTGCCGGTCGAGCTTAATCCCTGGCTTCCCGTTGCAGAACGGGAAGCAGAGCAGCGCCCTCGGCATGCCGACCTCTCCTCCATCAGGGGATCTTTGCCTTCCCTCTCTACCTCTTTCACTCTCTCCCACTGAATAAAACACTGCAGAATACAGGTGTTCTATCAGCAACTTGCACACATGCCCCCAGTAAGATTAACTTTGTATGAAAAGACAAAATGGGCTCTTACAGGCTTCCCCTTTTGTTCTTTAGTGCGTCGTGTTCAAGAACAAGTTCCTTTTGTTTTTGCGTCTTTGTCACTATGTTAAAATGGTACCTGCGAGGAGAGAGTTCCAGGCCCCGAACTGAAAAACAGTCTAAACTTTGCTGCCTTTTGGAAGAACGTTGTCTCAGTAGACCAAACCAAACAGTAGCTAGGTCCCCCATGCCCAGTTGTGGGGCTGCTCTTGCTGGTGTGCCACGCAGACTCCACCAGACTCTACTGTGGAGGCAGCAGCTGGCTGCTGTGAATGGAATTGCTGGTATTTCTCTGGTCTCTATGGGACGTTAGAACTTAAGTCCCCGGAGCTTCTGCTTTCAAGAGAGCTCATTCCTCAGAGTCCCAGGAGCTTTCACAAGACATATCTGTCATTTCTAATGCGACAGTGTTGCTGCTGAGATAATTGCAGAAAAGTTTAGTTATTTTAACAAAAATATGTTTATTAACTTAACAGTTAACTGAATACATTATCATATGTTCCATAGTACGGAGCGATTTAGTAATTTGAGGTAGTTTGATTATTTAAAAAAAATAATGGATTACTGTTTCGATTATACATTAAATGCATTATGAAATATTGACAGAAAATATATATATATATATATATTTTTTTAATGGAAATTCCAAAGTTAATCATTATGAACATTCAATTGCAAAAACATAGAGACAATGGGATATTTTCAGTCGGGTCAATAGAGAAGTAGGAAATGACTATGAAATATTTCAAATCTGTACGTTTTTTATTTTATAACTAGATTTTCTTTTCATTCCTTAAAGTAATCATCTCATCTCTGCTCAGGGAATAGCAGCCAGCCAGACCATCTAACGTTATCTCGGTGCTCCCCATACTGTACGGATCTTCAGTCATCCTATTCAGCTAGGCTAGCCTGACAAAAATCATTTTTCTGCTTCTTCAAAGTAGATGAGACATACATGCACAAACGGTCTCTATCCCTCTCGTTGTTGTGTACATTCCTCTCTCATGCGTTCCGTGCGTATCTAACCTAACGTAGCATGCGTAAAAGGGTCTCTGTCCAAGCCCGGAAAGAACGGGTGCAATGGATGTTCTTAACTCTATTTCTTGAACTGCATTGTTGTTTAAGAGCTTAAGTAAGCGTTTCACGGTAAGGTCGTATGTAATTCAACTAAGATTAATTGTAGTTAATTACCAGGTTTCTGCACTGAACTAGGTTGAATATTTGCTTAATGCAAACTACAACTCCCCTTCGGGCCAGCATTTCTGTCGTGAATAATTGGATTTCTCTCTAAAGAAACGGCGCGTTGGGCTCACACACAATTCCTGAATGGAATTCAAGCAATTGAACTGGCATCGGTCAATTAGTTGTTTTAATAAACCCACCCAAAAGAAAACGAAATCTTGGTTAATCGCTCAGCAATAATGTTACATAACATTTGTTTCCTCTGTAATAGCTTAGCAATAATGTGTCTCCTGAAATGTAGGCACACAAGCTTAAATACGGTCCTTGTCTGAGGACATCTCCAGGATCTTTTGTATCGTCCTTCAACTCTGTCAATCTCCTGATATAAATAACATAGGGACTTGGCTTGAGTTTCCAATTCAAATGTGCCAACATAGGTTACGCAAACCTCGTTTGCCAGGCCCGGAACAGGTATCCAGCTGCTGATGGTTATCGGGGAATCAGACTTCTTACACAGCAGTGCATTTGAGACTTGGTGTTACTTTCCTGGCTCATCCTGCTGCCATGCTATTTTGGGTAAGATGATCTGGACCTGCCCATGACAGCTATGTGTCCTGTCCCCTGCCATCAGCCAGGGCCATCAGCTGCTTGGACTTTCGCTCAGTATAGGCGACAACTTTCCCTAGAGACTCTGATATCAAGTGCAAAGCGGATGAGCTAATAGCTAGATCTCAAAAGCCACGGAAGGAAACACTTTGCTATTTTGTCCGTTATACATCCGTTCTTTGCCTTTTTCAAATTATTTTTGATTAGCCTCACAGGCACACGTAAGCTGTGGCGGATTTAGCCGTTAATCAGCCAAGTGTCTAGTATAAAACAAGATGTTGTAATTGAGTGCTCCTATGGCCTTTTTGTTTGTTTGTAAGGTGTCTGTGTGTGTGAAGCAGGGCGACGTGACACTCTTGGTAGGTGCGGCCTACGATGCATGCTGCAAGCCAGGCGCAGATTGCAACCTCGCTGTCATGTCTTCGCTCACATTTCCAAAAAAAAACAAAAAAAATTCCAAGAGTGTTGGATAAAAGGGATATGAGATGGCACCAATTTTAGGCTGTTAAATTCAACTTCGCCAGTGTGCTGTTTTGAATACTGTATATGCCCTTGCGTGCTAACTGCTTAGCACTACTCTGCTTCAGTCATCATACTTTCAAACAAGTTATTTGCAGAGAAAGCACAAGAGTTTGCACCTTTATGCCGACGAAGAGACGTTGAGAAAAGCCCACACCAGGCCTTAGAGATCAGTGCACGGCCAGTTGACTCCCTTAACTCCCTCACACTCCTCCCAAGACTCCAACCTCTGCAGTGGATTATTTCTCAAATCCATCTTCTAGTAAACACATTGACCAACTTCTTGCCGGTCGGGCCCAGCCACGTGTTAAGGTGCCTGCGGCGGGCGGTCCAGATAAGACCTTTTGGATTTGAGGAGCTTCACCCTGTACTCATTTGGTGCTACATAGATGAAAATGAGACTCGCAATCCCTCGACTCTGCATCACGGCCCACCGAAGCTAATCGTCTCCTCGCCGCATCGCTTTAGCGGCCCTGTTCACGTTATTGCAGTTGACAGCAAGGTGTCATTGCAGGAGAGATGCCGTTAAAATGGAGGGCCTGGAGAAGCACTGAAGATGGTCCATTTGCTGATGCAATAGACTGCAATACGACAGGGCTTGTGCTGGAATAATAAAGCACGCTACATTACCACTCCAAGACCTTCTGAGTTCTGGCTTTCTTTTTGGATTCATTATTACATATTTAGCTATTTGTTTCTATTGTGTCAGTATAGTGTCACGCTTCAAAATGATGACCTTTTAAAAATGTAGTCTGCCACTGGGGACCGCATTCACAACTTCACGCTCTCCCCACACACTAGAAATCCAAGGTCCCTCCGACTAATCGCCTGTCTATTCCCTGCCAAGTAGAATAGGTTACAGAGTATTGAACAGACCCGTACGCTGGTTTTTACTCTGTACCCTGCTGGGCTGTGACACAGCTTTGAGCAGAGGATGAAACACAGACTCCCAGAGAGCGGTGGTGCTCTCACAGGGGAGTCGCCTGTTTATGTCCCTTCAATGGGCCTCGTGGTGTAAGACATGCCCTGCCACTGGGCAGTCGGTCCGTTGTATCTGCAGTCTCTCCTTTCCCGACAAGTTCACTAGAGGTAAGTGCTATCTGGGAGCTCTTTATGGCACCCTCGCCCACTTCTAATCCTTCAGTGTCCATCTGGTCATTTTTCTATTACAGATTATACTCTTACGGCTTTTATTCATCACCCTCCAGCTCTAAATGCACTTTTTTCCATTATCAGTAGACAATCCGGTCTTCGCTCACAAACTGACCGTAAGTCCCCATCACCAACTAAGTGTTGCAGTGCGATGGATACCCATAGCATTCTGACTACGCATCACAACCATCTGTCCTGCTGCTCCTTTACTCTCTATTAATAGAACCCACATAAGAGCTCCTCTCTGTCCTTATGGCTCAGCTGCTGAGAGAAACCCACAACACGTTCACCTCAGACGTACTGACCTCCCCTTCAGTTTAAAGCCAAGGAAGAAGTGATGGCGAAATGATGTCAAATCATGTCAAATCATGTCAAAAGGATTTGTGGGGCGTGGACTCATGGGGCGTTCCCCTGGTGTTAGCCGTCTCGCTAGCTAGCCTCGCTCACTAGCGCCTTCCTCCCTTCCTTCACCTTGGCGTATTTGACCATATCTGTAATGTCTATATGGGCGGCTGGCTGCCACATTCATCTCTGGATTTGTGATCTGGACAGCTGATGCCCGGCCCCGTTCAACCCCCACTCTCTCTCCTGAGGCAAGGACCAGAGCTCTGCTCCCTCACTCCTGGGAGAGGTGCTGGGATTCCATTGCCCTTGGGCTCCAAATAACACTGAAGGGGGGTGGAAGGGAGGAAGGCATCTGCTCCATGCTATTCTAGGCAGACCAATTCCAGGGCAGAGAGCGGGAGAGAGCCAGCCAGCAGTTCGGCCCAACCAAGCTGTTCTGTCCCCCACTAAGAAAATGAAGGGGCAAGGATTCGGTAGCCAGGGAGGACGGTCGGTTTTCGTGTTTCTGGTTTGTAGCAGCCGTCTTATCGAATAATCTGTCATCATCACTACCTCTTGACCTGATTTTGTTTGATTTCCTCTGATCTAATCAACCAATATGAGATTTCTGTTCTCTTTACTCACAACGAATCATGGTAAACAAACACTGTTCCTCATCAGTCAATGTTCATCAGAGTGTACTTGGAAAACATTGACTTGTTTCCGAGTACTTCAACATAAATTAGCCTGGTTATCATTGATGACACGGCGATCTCTCTCGCGTGCATATCTTGTCTCGACACGCATGCATGTCTCGACACTGTAGCGTTTAAAGGTGAATATGAGTTCTCTCTCTAAACGCTGCATGCAGTCTTTCCTGTGGTATGCTGTACGTGACGCAGTGTGACCAAGACCTGCTCAAGTCGGCTCACGACCGAATGGCTCAGGTCGTACTTTAGTCACGGCCCTTCCCACCTGCAGCAGGGCTGCCTGGAGGCACTGACATTTCCCACGGCAGACGGCGGCAAGAGGGGTTAATAAGAGGCGTTCCCCTCCCTCAGGAATGCGTCACGGGGCCTAAGCATCGCCATGTTCCCCAACCGGAGAGAAACTGAAGTTGAGGTGGCACCTTTTAAAACCCCTCTACACGCAAGCAGATACACACTGCTCTGCTTCTCAGTTGTCGTGTCTGGTGTACAGTACCTCAGGGTCTACTCACATGACAGAGTCATCATTACCAACAACTACATCCAATAAGTAAGCCTGAGGTTAAACAAGACTGCGTTGTCGTAGCCTGTTTTCTCCTTGCTGCTTTACTAATGGCTTGTTTGGGAGTCTGTTTTTGAAGTGAGACAGAGGCGTAGTGTATCGGGGCCCCTGCTCCTTACCTGTGATCTGGTATTGCTAAGCACTTGTGTCAGGAGCCACACGGGGCCGAGCTGCTCTAGGAGTTTTCAATTAACGGTTTCCAAGGAACCGGTGCTATGCTTCTCACTGGGCCCCTCGCGCCACAGCTCTCACTCTAACAGTGTGTGTGTGTGTGTGTATACAGTGGGGCAAAAAAGTATTTAGTCAGCCACCAATTGTGCAAGTTCTCCCACTTAAAAAGAGAGGCCTTCATTAAAAATCCTACAGTGATTTTCTGGAGAAAAATAATCTAATTTTGTCTGTCATAGTTGAAGTGTACCTAAGATGAAAATTACAGGCCTCATCTTTTTAAGTGGGAGAACTTGCACAATTGGTGGCTGACTAAATACTTTTTTGCCCCACTGTATATATAGAGAATCAATCTTCCTCATTGATCGGTTGTCTCTGGCTTTGATGGCCGTGTGGCCGAGGGACAACAGACCCCACCCATTATAGATTTCTCTCTCATTTGTGTAATTATGCCTGTGCAACACTGCCCCGACTCCCCGCCTCCACAGTCTTGTGTTCTAGGCTGGGATCCCCTGGTTGGGAATGAGCTGGTTAAATGTCTGTCTGGTCCTCCTTTCCAAGCCTCAGGATCTGTTGCTACTCCCCTTTTAAAACCCACCCACCCACCCATCTCTCTGTTGCTCTGGCTTGTGCGCCTAGCAGGCACGTAATTGGGTCGTCAGCAGGCAGTCGGACGCAGCCGGAGAATAGATAGCCAACCGGCCGGCTGTAATTGATGCGGCTGTCTGCATGGTTTGTTTAATCTGTGCATAACCCCTCCGTCCCTCGCCCTCTGTGTGTGGTCCGCCTGCCGCTGCTCTGAGGGTGCAGGTGCTGAGAGTTTAGAGAGACATGCCAAAAGAGAGAGCTGCAGAGCGAGAGACGGAGACTGAAGGACGGATAAAGAGAGGGGGAGGGAGAGAGTGGTGGGCATTTCTTAGGCGAAAGGCTTGGATGCAAGACATAACGGTCATAGGATCCTGTGAGCTATGAGCTGGCAGGCGATGTTGCCTCTACCCCTCCCTGCCCACTCTCTCTCCTCTCTCCATCTCAATGTAAGGGGCTTTATTAGCATGGGAAACCAATGTTAACATTGCCAAATCCAGTGAAATGGATAACAAACAAAAATGAAATAGACAATGAATGAACAGTTACACTCCAGAAAGAATAAAGAGAGAAAGAATGAAGAGATTTCAAATGTCATATTATGTGCACATAGTTTCTCTCGCTCTCTCTCTCCGCCACCCACAGTGAACCCACTGTGGAGTGCAGCCAGGCTCAGCATTGGTAGTAATAAAGATAGCCTCGCACAGCAGAGAGAAGCACAGCCTGCAGAATATAGAGAGGATATAAGGAGCGTTATTGCTTGTTCTGTTGTTGCAGACGGCTGAAACTCCAGTGTATTGCACAGACTAAAGAAAGACGAAACAAATACCTCCGGCTTGTTTGTTCAAGGAGTGGAGAGCCTTTGTTGCTTGAATGAGTGTGTGATTTGAATGAGTTGTTCAGGTAGACTTTGGTTTTGAACAACGGTACTGGTCAGTCCGGGTTGGCTGGTATTCTGTCAAGTATCTAATATAGTGGGGTCAGTTCACCCATTTGTCAGGCTCACTGTAGAGTGCCTCGTCATGCCTGTCACCAGCGCGGGTAATGATTCCCTCCATGCCTTGGCTAGAGTGGAGCTGCTTAGGCTACTCTGTCTAACGGATCCCCAGTGTCAGATGAGCTCTCACCATTCAGTGGTACCAAACTAGTTGAGACCAGTCGTTAATGGTCAAAGGTCATTGATAAAGTATAAAGTAAAGTATAGGCTAGTCTAACTTTTTATGCCTTCAACCTTATTCGAGACACACGTCACATCCACTAGCATTTTGCTACACTCGCATTAACATCTGCTAACCATGTGCATGTGACAAATAAAATGTTATTTGTTCAGTAGCACCGAACGAGTCGTGACTGACGTCGTTGGTGAAGTGTAGGCTGACTTTTAGCCCACGACTTCACCCTCACCCCGCCCTTAACTTTATTCGTGTCTGGCGGCCATGCTAGTGTCTCTGGGTTTGCCTGCTAAGGGCTCTGCGATGAACAGCTGGACAGCCAGCGGTTTCTGCAGCACAGGCAGAGTCTGGTGCCAGCTGGTCTGCCATCTTGGCTCTGGCATACGGAATGTGTGAACGCAGGACCCTATCAAACCTTGTAGTATGATTTCTGTAATATCCCATAGACTTAATACAGGTTTGGATTATTTGACTATACATTGATATCTAAACAATGTTTATGCTACAGCGTGAACATTGACTCTTTCATTTTAGTTCAAAAGAAACATTGTTGGAAAAATACATTCGATTTTTCTAATCCTGGAAACCTTGTTACTGGGGTCAGTTGAATAGTGCCTCGCCCACTCCGCTAACAAAACACAGTGCCCTTTAATGCTCTTCACACACTGAGGCTTTAGAAAAAGAAGAGGCTAGTTGGAGCCTGCCTTGCTCCTCCTGGACTTGCACATGCATATAAAGTGGCTCTTTATTACCCTTTACCCTTGGTGCTTAAGGCGTCACGACAGACACCCTGGTCTGAATCCAGGCTGTATCACAACCGGCCGTGATTGGGAGTCCCATAGGGCGGCTCACAATTGGCCCAGCGTCGTCCGGGTTTGGCCGGGTTAGGCCGGCATTGTAAGAAAGAATGTGTTCTTTAGTGATTTGCCTAGTTAAATGAAGGTAAAAAATGTAAAAGCTTGCTTCCTTTTTGTTTCTGCTTTTAATACCGCTATATGAGTGTCCTTGGGTGTGATTGTGTGATTGTGTGATTGTGTGTGTGTGTGTGTGTGTGCGCGCTCTCACATTGTATTAGTTAGTCTGCATCCCTGGATGTGAAGGAGCACTAAGGGGCCTTGTGGTTATCTAGTCCTCAGATGTACTGCGTATTCATTCTGAATACAGACAGACCTCTCACGCTTCCATCGATCTCCACATGTCCTCTACCGACGTGTCTACAACTGAAGGCCTCCTAAGACTAACGTTTAGCATGCAGAGGGAAACCAATGGGTGCAGGGACATGTTAATGTCTCTGTTAGAAAGAATCGAGGCAGAAAGGCAGACAGAAACATGTCGTGATAAAGTAAGGAACGACTTATCCAAGGAAATACGACTCATGAGGATTTTCGTGGCTGCCGTAGTTAGCGGACTCACACACACACACACACACACACACACACACACACCGTTAGCTGACCATGTTTTGAAGATGTTGGAAACCCGAGGTCTCTTCTCACATTTGATTATAACCGTGTATCATGTGGGAGATGTTACGCCAGGCTTCAACTTCCCCCCTATTTATAAACCCTGCGCCGTTTTAGAAATGTCTCCCCTTGCCCGGGCTCGCTGTGCCGTCCACCTCCCCGTCTGAGAGACCTCCGTCAACACCCAAGTAAAGGCAAGCGGCACATCGCATCCCTTCAGTTCAGAAGGCCACGGGTTTGTCCCAAGTGGCACCCTATTCCCTGTGTAGTGCACTACATTTGACCAGGGCCCTGCTCAGAAGTATTGCACTATACAGGGAATAGGGTGCCATTTCAGACGCAGCCCAACTCCCACATCTCTTTAGCAGCCTGAACTTTGTCCACCTCCACCATTGCCTGCCTACCCAACCAACCAGGCCTTCCTTCCAGCATGTCTTCTCTCTAAACTTGTTACTCAAGCTCCCTGTCCAATTAAGGACAGCTTCCCCCTGCCCCCTCTTGGCTTTCTCTGTATTTAATTATACATAACATCAAGGCACCCAGGCACAGGGGCGAGATGGATGCGTTTTCTATGTAAAAGCGAGTCGCCAGCCTCTCACTAATGTAGCTCCGGTGAGTCAGCCGGCTATTAATAGGACCCTGCCTGTCAGTTCCTTCAGCCCTCAGGCTTTATGTGCAGTGATACAACAATGCTCATCATCCAGCCGCTCTCCTCTGCCATACCGTAGCGGACCGTCCTTGGCAGCAGAGAAGACTGAACACACGTTGGCATATCGGCCGTCATTGTCTTGTGTCACAGTGCAACATTCGCCTGCGACTGTAAGTTGATGGACTGGCGTTGTTGCGTATGAGTGACTCCATCTGTTGGAAGACTAGCCTAGATCAAGGCAGCCATTTAAACCCCACCTATAGCTAACCATCGCAGGGACTAGTTTACATCACTGACCTTGTCTAAGGTCTGTTTCCTCACCGTCAGGTTCACTTGTGTTTTACATCAACTTTCCGACCCTTCGTCACACCAGCCCTTTTCTCCATGTTACCGAAGGGGACATTACCACCATTAGTCAAAGGCCCATTCCCACTATTCCCTCTGGGGCCATTTCCAGTAGCTGGAATGTTTAGGGAACGCTGTCAACCTTAGATCCTGGCCCCGCCGGGGCCAGTAGATCGATGAGGAAGAAGCTGGACCTTCCCATCTCTCTCTCTGTTTCTGGCATCTCTCGTTCTGCTTGTAGGCTCCTACATCTGTATGTCAAGGCAACCCTTTCACACCTCTCCACGTCGCGTCTAGGGGCATTTCTGTTTTGTGTTGGTTGTTACTGCAGACCACTTGCACTGTCTGTATTTCCTTAAAAAATCATTCTGGTTTAGTAGTACAGTGACACAGCTCTCTCACGTTTACAGACTCAAGGACCTACAGCACCCACTTCGTCATTCGACTTTGAATAGCCTTACAGTTAGTTTACTGAGGGAGGAGGAATGCAATTACTTTCACCCCCCCATTTTCCCCCCTTTTCCCGTTCAAAGCATCGTACTGAGCAGAGGGGCGAGAGCTGCATGTCTTAGAGTATTGATTGTGTCTGTATGTAGGTCCAGTGGCTCCCTCTATTTTCCCACACAGTCCCCACCCGCTCCCACTCTCTCCTTCACCCTCTCTCTCGCCTTACCACATATTACCCCTCCTCATCCTCTTTCTCCTTCCTTCCATCTCTCTCTCTATGGACTTGTCTTATCTCCGGCCAACAGCACCCCGATCCTCCCTTTCCTGTGGACTGGGTGGGCTCTTCATTAGCCGTAGCTTAATGGAATCATTCAGTCTCTAAACCCATGATGAGGTTGACTTTATTTCTGAATGCCACTGCCTTCCTCAACTGTCCCTGTCGCAAATGCAGTTTGAACTAGCATTCATAAAAACTACAGACCAACGCTGGGAGTGATTAATATTGACCTAAAAGTCATTTCTGGGCTACTTGCTGTGTAATGTGGTTGAGGATTAAGACTTAAGGGTTTGACAAGTCCCACTGTTACCGTTTCCATTAGTCTTGTCTAAGATCAGTAGAGCTCAAACTTACTGAACAAAGAATGTCGGCCATTCCCAAGTAGCGTAATATGTGAACTTCACTGAAACAAAATTTGTTATGACAGCTGCCAGAAAAATACACTTCTGGGTAGAACAGTTTGTATAGAACAGCTGTAGATGAACTCTGCTTGGTAAATCCTGGTGTTTTTAGTTTTTCTAACAGTGCAGTATGCAGTGCCTTCTCTGAGTGGTATAGGAAAATGACTTTTTCCCTCTTCCTCTGCAGCTACGTTCAGATTTCTAGACTCTGGCAGTAGTTCTTCATTAAGAATTCTAATTGGAAGACTGCATGCAAAGAGGTAGTCTGTCATAGTGTTTGATGCCTGCCAGTTGATTAGCTAGTTCCGCACTGCTCCAGAAAGTAGATTTGCAGTGATTAACATTCAACCGTGATGTTTTTGTGTTTGTTTCATTTGATACGGCTATAATGATATTACCAATCGACGGCTGCGATTTCTGCATGCGATTTTTTTCACTCGACGTTCCACTAATGCTTTGAGACTCACGACTTGGATAAGAGACTTTGTTTACACTAGAAACTATCGCACAGAATGTTAATTGCTGCTGGCTTTACTTGTTCAAAGCAGCCATCAAGAAAACACTCTGGGGGAGACATTTCTTTCAGAAGTAAAATATTCATAGAGCATATTGTTTTGATTATTATTGATGGCCGAGTGTGAACAGTGCTTTGAAACATTAATGCTATTTACCATTGCATAAGTGACCTATATGAAACATTCATAACTAGAGAAAATGCCTCTGCCTCCACTGGGTAGATCTCAAACAAAGGCAAACCAAAGGGCATATTACCAGTGGACAACAGTGCAGTTTCTTATGAAGAAGGAGCAATGCAACTGAATGAAATGTGTAGCTACTCCTTAGGCTAATTTCAAGAAATCATTTCGGTATCACTTTGTTTGGGTCCCATCTTGTTGATCTGAGGAGACTTCTGTCACTGTTGTGAAGACTTCTAGCTCTCTCATTCTTCTCCCAGGAGCCTAGATTGACATTTACTGCACTCTCGCGCTGTGCTCAGTCAAAATGTATGACTGGTCGTGCAGCTCTGGAAGTCCAAAGATTCTGAAAAGCATTGCCTTTTCACACAGTGTTAGGACAATGCTCTATTAAGTCACCCTAGATGGCATTTTGTGGTCTCTATTGCTTGAAGAACGGGGGGGATCTGAAATTGAGGGTTGTGACCCTATGGGTGATTGGTTTATCATAGCCCTCTGCATCGCTCAGTCTCCCTTTGTGACGACACCCCGATTACTCCCCTTGTTTTCCTCCTTACCACTTCTAGGAACACATTTATATGGCCCGTATGAGTTTCTCCAGTAACTTAGAGCAAGGTACTTCTTCAAGGTCATATGTGAGTCATTTCTGCCCAGTGCCCACCCTCCCCTAAACCCCTTCAGGGAGAAGGATCACTCTTACTATCCATTTGAAAAATGTTTCCTATTTTGGGCCTCCCGAGTGGCGCTGTGGTCTAAGACACTGCACCGCAGTGCTAGCTGTGCCACTAGAGATCCTTGTTTGAGTCCAGGCTCTGTCGAAGCCGGCCACGACCGAGAGACCCATGGGGCGGCGGACAATTGGCCCAGCGTCGCCCGGGTTAGGGGAGGGTTTAGCCGGACGGAATATCCTTGTCCCATCGCGCTCTAGAGACTCCTGGGCCGGGCGCATGCGCGCTGACATGGCCGCCGAGTTTACAGTGTTTCCTCCGACACATTGGTGCTGCTGGCTTCCGTGTTAAGCGGGCTTTGTGTCAAGAAACAGTGCGGCTTGGATGGGTCATGTTTTGGAGGATGCACGGCTCTCGACCTTTGCCTTTCCCGAGTCCATACAAGACTGTAACTACCAATTGGATACCACGACATTGGGGAGAAAAATTTATATATTTTTTTACCTTTTGGTCTATTCAGCCATCAGATTAGTTAGTCCTGCCATCTGTATTCCAGTAAGTCCTATCTATCTTAGGCTGTGCCAAGGTTCTAGCCTACTTAGGCTGTGCCAAGGTTCTAGCTAACTTAGGCTGTGCAACTCCCGCCTTATACAGAGATCAGAGGAGGCGGATGCTGTCTCTTAGGCCGGCCCTGCCTTTTGGAAAGGCA